>NW_024055639.1:0-25522 GCF_902713615.1 Scyliorhinus canicula | reverse complement strand
TACCTCCCTCTGTATCTGTCTCTGTATCTGTGTGTGTATATCTGTCTATGTATCTGTCTCTGTATCTCTTTGTCTCTCTGTACCGTCCTCTGTATCTATCTCTGTATCTCTGTGTTTATGTACATAGAACATAGAACGATACAGCGCAGTACAGGCCCTTCGGCCCATGATGTTGCACCGACATGGGAAGTCAAAAAACTAAAGGCCATCTAACCTACACTATGCCATTATCATCCATATGCTTATCCAATAAACGTTTAAATGCCCTCAATGTTGGCGAGTTCGCTACTGTTGCAGGTAGGGCATTCCACGGCCTCACCACTCTTTGCGTAAAAAACCTACCTCTGACCTCTGTCCTATATCTATTACGCCTCAATTTAAGGCTATGTCCCCTCGTGCTAGCCACCTCCATCCACAAGAGAAGCCTCTCACTGTCCACCCTATCTAACCCACTGATCCTTTTGTATGCCTCCATTAAGTCACCTCTTAACCTTCTTCTCTCCAACGAAAACAACCTCAAGTCCATCAGCCTTTCCTCATAAGATTTTCCCTCCATACCAGGCAACATCCTGGGAAATCTCCTCTGTACCCGTTCCAAAGCTTCCACGTCCTTCCTATAATGAGGCGACCAGAACTGTACGCAATACTCCAAATGCGGCCGTACCAGAGTTTTGAACAGCTGCAACGTGACCTCATGGCTCCGGAACTCAATCCCTCTATCAATAAAGGCCAACACACCATAGGCCTTCTTCACAACCCTATCAACCTGGATGGCAACTTTCAGGGATCTATGTACATGGACACCGAGATCCCTCTGCTCATCCACACTACCAAGAATTTTACCATTGGCCAAATATTCCGCATTCCTGTTATTCTTTCCAAAGTGAATCACCTCACACTTCTCCACATTAAACTCCATTTGCCACCTCTCAGCCCAGCTCTGCAGCGTATCTCTGTCCCTCTGTAACCTGCAACATCCTTCCGCACTGTCTACAACTCCACCGACTTTAGTGTCGTTTGCAAATTTACTCACCCATCCTTCTGCGCCCTCCTCTAGGTTATTTATAAAAATGACAAACAACAACGGCCCCAGAACAGATCCTTGTGGTACGCCACTCGAAACTGAACTCAATTCTGAACATTTCCCATCAACCACCACTCTCTGTCTTCTTTCAACTAGCCAATTTCTCATCCACATCTCTAAATCACCAACAATCCCCAGCCTCCGTATTTTCTGCAATAGCCGAAAGTGGGGAACCTTATCAAACGCTTTACTGAAATCCATATACACCACATCAACGGCTCCCCCCTCGTCTACCTGTTCAGTCACCTTCTCAAAGAACTCGATAAGGTTTGTGAGGCATGACCTACCCTTCACAAAACCATGCTGACTACCCCAAATCATATTATTCCTATCTTGAGGATTATAAATCGTATATCTTATAATCTTTTCCAAGACTTTACCCACAACAGACGTGAGGCTCACCGGCCTATTGTTACGGGGTTATCTCTACTCCCCTTCTTGAACAAAGGGGCCACATTTGCTATCCTCCAGTCCTCTGGCACTATTCCTGTAGCCAATGATGACATAAAAATCAAAGCCAAAGGTTCAGCAATCTCTTCCCTGGCTTCCCAGAGAATCCTAGGATAAATCCCATCAGGCCCCGGGGACGTATCTATTTTCACCTTGTCCAGAATTGCCAACACTTCTTCCCTACGCACCTCAATGCCATCTATTCTAATAGCCTGGTTCTCAGCATTCTCCTCCACAACATTATCTTTTTCCTGAGTGAATACTGACAAAAAGTATTCATTTAGTATCTCGCTTATCTCCTCAGCCTCCACACACAACTTCCCACCACTGTCCTTGGCTGGCCCTACTCTTACCCTTGTCATTCTTTTATTCCTGACATACCTATTGAAAGCTTTTGGGTTTTCCTTGATCCTACCTGCCAAAGACTTCTCATGTCCCCTCCTTGCTCTTCTCAGCTCTCTCTTTAGATTCTTCCTCGCTTCCCTGTAACTATCAAGCGCCCCAACTGAAACTTCACGCCTCATCTTCACATTGGCTTCCTTCTTCTTCTTAACAAGAGATTCCACTTCTTTGGTAAACCAGGGTTCCCTCGCTCTACCCCTTCCTCCCTGCCTGACTGGTACATAAGAACATAAGAACTAGGAGCAGGAGTAGGCCATCTGGCCCCTCGAGCCTGCTCCGCCATTCAATGAGATCATGGCTGATCTTTTGTGGACTCAGCTCCACTTTCCGGCCCGAACACCATAGCCCTTAATCCCTTTATTCTTCAAAAAACTATCTATCTTTACCTTAAAAACATGTAATGAGGGAGCCTCAACTGCTTCACTGGGCAAGGAATTCCATAGATTCACAACCCTTTGGGTCAAGAAGTTCCTCCTAATCTCAGTCCTAAATCTACTTCACCTTATTTTGAGGCTATGTCCCCTAGTTCTGCTTTCACCCGCCAGTGGAAACAACCTGCCCGCATCTATCCTATCTATTCCCTTCATAATTTTAAATGTTTCTATAAGATCCCCCCTCACCCTTCTAAATTCCAAAGAGTGCAGTCCCAGTCTACTCAACCTCTCCTCATAATCCAACCCCTTCAGCTCTGGGATTAACCTAGTGAATCTCCTCTGCACACCTTCCAGTGCCAGTACGTCCTTTCTCAAGTAAGGAGACCAAAACTGAACACAATACTCCAGGTGTGGCCTCACTAACACCTTATACAATTGCAACATAACCTCCCTAGTCTTAAACTCCATCCCTCTAGCAATGAAGGACAACATTCCATTTGCCTTCTTAATCACCTGTTGCACCTGTAAACCAACCTTCTGTGACTCATGCACTAGCACACCCAAGTCTCTCTGCACAGCGGCATGCTTTAATATTTTATCGTTTAAATAATAATCCCGTTTGCTGTTATTCCTACCAAAATGGATAACCTCACATTTGTCAACATTGTATTCCATCTGCCGGACCCTAGCCCATTCACTTAACCTATCCAAATCCCTCTGCAGACTTCCAGTATCCTCTGCACTTTTCGTTTTACCACTCATCATAGTGTCATCGGCAAACTTGGACACATTGCCCTTGGTCCCCAACTCCAAATCATCTATGTAAATTGTGAACAATTGTGGGCCCAACACGGATCCCTGAGGGACACCACTAGCTACTGATTGCCAACCAGAGAAACACCCATTTATCCCAACTCTTTGCTTTCTATTAATTAACCAATCCTCTATCCATGCTACTACTTTACCCTTAATGCCATGCATCTTTATCTTATGCAGCAACCTTTTGTGTGGCACCTTGTCAAAGGCTTTCTGGAAATCCAGATATACCACATCCATCGGCTCCCCATTATCTACTGCACTGGTAATGTCCTCAAAAAATTCCACTAAATTAGTTAGGCATGACCTGCCCTTTATGAACCCATACTGCGTCTGCCCAATGGGACAATTTCTATCCAGATGCCTCGCTATTTCTTCCTTGATGATAGATTCCAGCATCTTCCCTACTACTGAAGTTAAGCTCACTGGCCTATAATTTCCTGCTTTCTGCCTACCTCCTTTTTTAAACAGTGGTGTCACGTTTGCTAATTTCCAATCCACCGGTACCACCCTAGAGTCTAGTGAATTTCGGTAAATTATCACTAGTGCATCTGCAATTTCCCTAGCCATCTCTTTTAGCACTCTGGGATGCATTCCATCAAGGCCAGGAGACTTGTCTACCTTTAGCCCTATTAGCTTGCCAATCACTACCTCCTTAGTGATAACAATCCTCTCAAGGTCCTCACCTGTCATAGCCTCATTTCTATCAGTCGCTGGCATGTTATTTGTGTCTTCCACTGTGAAGACCGACCCAAAAAACCTGTTCAGTTCCTCAGTCATTTCCTCATTTCCCATTATTAAAACTCCCTTCTCATCCTCTAAAGGACCAATATTTACCTTAGCCACTCTTTATTGTTTTATATATTTGTAAACACTTTTACTGTCTGTTTTTATATTCTGAACAAGTTTACTCTCACACTATCTTA
This sequence comes from Scyliorhinus canicula, assembly GCF_902713615.1. NCBI lineage: Eukaryota > Metazoa > Chordata > Chondrichthyes > Carcharhiniformes > Scyliorhinidae > Scyliorhinus > Scyliorhinus canicula. The sequence continues at coordinate 21,470 of NW_024055639.1, read as the reverse complement.
CTCTTCTTTATAGCTTTTTTAGTAGCTTTCTGTTCCCCCCGAAAGATTTCCCAGTCCTCTAATCTCCCAGCAATCTTTGCCATTTTATATGCTGTTTCCTTCAATTTGATACTCTCCCTTATTTCCTTAGATATCCACGGTCGATTTTCCCTCTTTCTAACGTCCTTCCTTTTTGTTGGTATAAACCTTTCCTGAGCAATGTGAAAAATCGCTTGGAAGGTTCTCCACTGCTCCTCAACTGTTCCACCATAAAGTCTTAGCTCCCAGTCTACCTTAGCTAGTTCTTCTCTCATCCCCTTGTAATCTCCTTTGTTTAAACACAAAACACTAGTATTTGATTTTACTTTCTCACCCTCCATCTGTATTTTAAATTCCACCATATCGTGATCGCTCCTTCCGAGAGGATCCCTAACTATGAGATCATGAATCAATCCTGTCTCATTGCACAGGACAAGATCTAGGACCGCTTGTTCCCTCGTAGGTTCCATTACATACTGTTCTAGGAAACTATCGCGGATACATTCTATAAACTCCTCCTCAAGGTTGCCTTGACCGACCTGGTTAAACCAATCGACATGTAGATTAAAATCCCCCATGATAACTGCTGTACCATTTCTACATGCATCAGTTATCTCTTTGTTTATTGCCTGCCCCACCATAACGTTACTATTTGGTGGCCGATAGATTACTCCTATCAGTGACTTTTTCGCCTTACTACTCCTGATTTCCACCCAAATGGATTCAACCTTTTCCTCCATAGCACCGATGTCATCCCTTACTATTGCCCGGATGTCATCCTTAAATAACAGAGCAACACCACCTCCCTTACCATCCACTCTGTCCTTCCGAATAGTTTGATACCCTCGGATATTTAACTCCCAGTCGTGACCATCCTTTAACCATGTTTCAGTAATGGCCACTAAATCATAGTCATTTACGATGATTTGTGCCATCAACTCATTTACTTTATTCCGAATACTACGAGCATTCAGGTAAAGTACACTTATGTTGTTTTTTTTACCTCTGTTTGAATCTTAACATCTCCAGTTTTATTCCTTTTGTTATTACTGGGCCTATTCACTGAGCTCCCCTCTGTCACTGTACCTTGTACTGTCGCCCTTTTAGATTTTTACTATGTCTTCTCTGCCTTGCACTTTTCCCCTTACTTCCTTTTGCTTCTGTCCCTGTTTTTCTACCTTCCAACTTCCCGCATCGGTTCCCATCCCCCTGCCACATTAGTTCAAACCCTCCCCAACAGCTCTAGAAAACACCCCCCCCTAGGACATCGGTTCCAGTCCTGCCCAGGTGCAGACCGTCCGGTTTGTACTGGTCCCACCTCCCCCAGAACTGGTCCCAATGCCCCAGGAATTTGAATCCCTCCCTCTTGCACCATCTCTCGAGCCACGCATTCATCCTATCTATCCTGACATTCCTACTCTGACTAGCTCGTGGCACTGGTAGCAATCCTGAGATTACTACCTTTGAGGTCCTACTTTTTAGTTTAACTCCTAACTCCCTGAATTCCGCTTGTAGGACCTCATCCCGTTTTTTACCTATATCGTTGGTGCCTATGTGCACCACGACAGCTGGCTGTTCACCCTCCCCCCCAGAATGTCCTGCAGCCGCTCTGAGACATCCTTGACCCTTGCACCAGGGAGGCAACATACCATCCTGGAGTCTCGATTGCGTCCACAGAACCGCCTATCTATTTCCCTTACAATCGAGTCCCCTATCACTCTCGCCCTGCCATTTTTCTTCCTGCCCTGCTGTGCAGCAGAGCCAGCCACGGTGCCATGAACCTGGCCTCTGCTGCCTTCCCCTGGTGAGCCATCTCCCTCAACAGTATCCAAAGCGGTATATCGGTTTTGCAGGGAGATGACCGCAGGGGACACCTGCACTGCCTTCCTACTCTTGCTCTGCCTTTTGGTCACCCATTTTCTATCTCCCTCAGTAACTTTCACCTGCGGTGTGACCAACTCGCTAAACGTGCTATCCACGACCTCCTCAGCATCGCGGATGCTCCAAAGTGAGTCCATCCGCAGCTCCAGAGCCGTCAAGCGGTCTAGCAAGAGCTGCAACTGAACACACTTCTTGCACGTGAAAGAACCAGGGACAGTGGACGTGTCCCTGAGCTCCCACACCGCACACGAGGAGCATGACACGGGTCTGGGATCTCCTGCCATGTCTTAAACCTTAGGTAAACTTATACAACAACAATTTCAAAATAAAAATAAATAAATTAGACAATGAAAAGAAAACCTACTTATCAGTCACTAACCAGGGTTAAAAAGCACCTCCTGCACTCTGCACCGAATTACCTCACTGCACCAAATTACCAAGTTGCAATCCCACTCTGGATGAGTTTCACTCAGGATATGTGTCCTTGAAAAGTACGTACTTATCAAGAACACGCAATAGCTTTTCCATGAATAAGCTCCACATATCCAGTGTGCCCAACCCTTGCAGCCTACTTCTCCAACCTACACATCCTAAGTCATGTCTAATGGCATCATAATTGCCCTTCCCCCAGCTATAACTCTTGCCCTGCGGGGTATACTTATCCCTTTCCATCACTAATGTAAAGGTCACCGAATTGTGGTCACTGTCTCCAAAGTGCTCACCTACCTCCAGATCTAACACCTGGCCTGGTTCATTACCCAAAACCAAATCCAATGTGGCCTCACCTCTTGTTGGCCTGTCAACATATTGTGTAAGGAAACCCTCCTGCACACAATGAACAAAGAACGACCCATCTAATGTACTCGAACAATATATTTTCAAGTCAATATTTGGAAAGTTAAAGTCTCCCATAACAACTACCCTGTTACTTTCGCTCTTTTCCAGAATCATTTTCGCCATCCTTTCCTCTACATTCCTAGAACTATTAGGTGGCCTATAGAAAACTCCCAACAGTGTGACCTCTCCTTTCCTGTTTCTAACCTCAGCCCATACTACCTCGGAAGAAGAGTCCCCATCCAGCATCCTTTCTGCCACCGTAATACTGTCCTTGACTAGCAGCGCCACACCTCCCCCTCTTTTGCCCCCTTCTCTGAGCTTACTAAAACACCTAAACCCCGGAACCTGCAACAACCATTCCTGTCCCTGCTCTATCCATGTCTCTGAAATGGCCACAACATCGAAGTCCCAGGTACCAACCCATGCTGCCAGTTCCCCTACCTTATTTTGTATACTCCTGGCATTGAAGTAGACACACTTCAAACCACCTACCTGAACAGTGGCACCCTCCTGCGAAGTCAAATCTGTGCTCCTGACCTCTATACTCGCAATCTCCCGTACCCCAAAACTACAATCCAGGTTCCCATGCCCCTGCTAAATTAGTTTAAACCCCCCCCCCCTCCCCCAAATTGGGGACTCTACTAACAAATCTCCCCCCCCCCGGGATATTGGTGCCCCTCAGGTTCAGATGTAGAGTATCCTGTCTATAGAGGTCCCACATTCCCCAGAAAGAGCCCCAGTTATCCAGAAATCTGAATCCTTCCCGCCTGCACCATCCCTGTAGCCACTTGTTTAATTGTTCTCTCTCCCTATTCCTCGTCTCACTATCACGTGGCACGGGCAACAACCCAGAGATAACAACTCTATTTGTTCTCGCTCTGAGCTTCTATCCTAGCTCCCTAAAGGCCTGCCTGACATCCTTGTCCCCTTTCCTACATATGTCGTTAGTGCCAATGTGGACTACGACTTGGGGCTGCTCCCCTTCGCCCTTAAGGACCCGAAAAACACGATCCGAGACATCACGTAACCTTGCACCTGGGAGGCAACATACCAATCGTGAGTCTCTCTGGCTCCCACAAAATCTCATATCTGTGCCCCTGACTATTGAGTCCCCAATTACTAATGCTCTGCTCCTATCCCCCCTTCCCTTCTGAGCAACAGGGACGGACTCCGTGCTAGAGTCTCGTACCCCATGGCTTACCCCTGGTAAGTCGTCCCCCCACAAGTATCCAAAACGGTATACTTGATACTCAGGGGAACGACCGCAGGGGGTCCCTGCACTGACTGCTTCTTCCCAGTCCCTCTTACAGTTACCCATCTATCTCCAGTCTTTGGTGTAACTACTTCCCTGAAGCTCCTATCTATGACCCCCTCTGCCTCCCGAATGATTCGAAGTTCATCCAACTCCAGCTCCAGTAGCATAACTCGGTCTTGGAGGAGCTGGAGATGGCTGCACTTCCTGCAGGTAAAATCAGCAGGGACACTAACGGCATCCCTCACCTCAAACATCCTGCAGGAGGAACATTGCACTGCCTTCCCTGCCATCCCTCTTAGTTCCAACCAAGTTCTGGTAAACAAATATAAAATAAATAAAAAATAATAATATAATATAGCACTTACCTGCTCACACCAATGGGTCTTATTATTAGGTTAGTGGAGGAGGGCAGGTGGGAGATACAATACGTGTAGTGTCTCGGGTTTTTGTAGTATAACCTATGCAGTTATACTACAACAAGCTTTTGTCAGCTAAAGTCTGTTCTTGAAAATACAGAAAAATGTGTCATTTGAAACATGGAAGTATGGCAATATCTGGTCTGAGGGGATACAGGGAAAGATCCCACAAAAGGTTAATAGCAGCTGCAAAGAGCAGGGTTATAAAATGCAGATTATTGCTCACAAGCAGGCTTATCAAACACACAATTTCATGTTGTAAGCTAAAACAATGGCTCACACCTTCATGGAATGTAACTATCTCAGGAAGCATCTGGAAAAGCATAGATGAGAGTTTCAATTGAATTAAGTGACGAATGTTTAATACAGGCAAGTCTTTCAAGTCATAACCAAGTTAAATTTTAGCATACAGCTAAAAGCAAAGTTTCAAACCTTAATTGAAATAAACTCTCTTAGTAAACAGCTGGAAAGGATCGATGATGCTCAGTCGAATTTTGTGTCAATTCTAAGTGTAAAATTCTACGAACATCAAGTCAATTAAAAGAAAATTGGAGACGACCTGTCTACGAGAGACATAATTTAATGTCAAAATCAAAGGTAAAGTTATGAGCTGGGGAGAATTGGAAAATTAAACGATTCGAAATCACAGAAATAAAAGTTAACTATTGAAACCAAAGCATTTTTTAATCAGATCTGAGAGGAGACGATATACCCAAAATGAATAATGAGTTGTATTAAAATGTTTACATCAAAGATACTTTTTAACAATCAAAGTGAAACAAGCTCATTTACAATAAAGTCGTTAAAACTTAATAACTCTTCGAAAGAGAATATAAACCCGAAGAAAGGGGACAGCCAGCAGTGCCAGTTCTCACAGCTCGGTACTTGGGAAGAATAGAACACAGCAACCGAGTTCACCAGCGAATAGATCTCAAGGAGACCAGACTTTAAAGAAGATTGATTGTCAAGGTGGGCCTGAAGGTCCCTTCAACCAACAGGAAGGATCCAGAAGCAAGATCTTTTTACCTCACTGTTAAGAAAGTGTTTACAGCTAAAACAAAAGTAGTAAAATAACTTAAAAGTTTTAACCTGAAACAGTGGTTATTAGCCTACTTTACTTACTTAACAACGCAGGACCCAGGACATCGATGCTACTAAGGGGTAAGTAGGTACAATTCTTCGGTGAAGGTATGGGTTATACTGGGGGATAACTTGAAAATATAGTTTGATCTAAATAGCACCCACCGAAGCCTGCATCAGAGTCAGGGAGTGAGACTCCCTGTTCACCATTTAGAATATTGACACTTTTTTGGAATTGGGGGAATTCTAAGAATAGTGGTGAGTTTTAACTTCCTGGCGCCCAACGTGGGGCCTAGAATATTAGCAGTTTCTAGGTAAAGTGAGCCTAGAATATTAGAAGTTTCAAGGTAAAACGAGGCTTGAATATTTGAAGTTTCTAGTTAAGCGGAGTAGGGGCTAGAATATTAGAAGTTTCTAGTTCCCAAGAAACGGTTGGAATATTAGAAGTTTCTAACCGGCACAAAGGCTAGAATATTAGAAGTTTCTAGTCTATGTGTGAGTCAAACCTTATCTGCCGAGTTTAGTTTGGAAAATCATGTCTGATTGACTTTTGTAAGGAAATTCAGTGGATCGAGGGGACTGAAGCTCAGGTTGGATGTGAAAATCAGTAGACTAGAAGATACTGACCCTGAGAAAAAGTCTGCAATACATTTTGGTGACAGCACTAAAATCTTGCATCCATTACTGGTAAAAGAGGCCAAAGAATAAATCATCCTCAGAGTAAGGCAGATTGTACGGACATTTTCTGGAAAATAGGGCCGCCTAGAATCTTCAGAGACCAATAACCAATCGACCCTTAACTAAAACAGGAAGACAGTGCCTTAGTCAGCCTTGGATAAGGCCCAGAAACGGTACTTATCCTTAATTTCAGATTGCAACTGAAACGGACAACCAGGAACAGAACTTGAATTCCGAAAAATGGCAATTAGGGCAATTCTCTTTCCCTGGAATACAGTCAAGAGAGATGAAGCAATGAATCAAGAATGGAAGAAATTAAAAGAGCTAAAAAGATCCTGGAATGGAGAGACGTATCCAGACGGAGATATCTCATTCTTTGTTAGAGTGCCTAAAGCCCTGCAATATACAGATCCAGTTGGGATTCTTAAAGCACTTTGTAAGTTTGCATTTGAAAAGCAAGCTGAATCACTAATCTTGTTCGTACACAGAGAGAAGCATGCAGCTGCTCAAGTGGGCAAAGTGTGCTCCAAACTGGTTAAAATCATTGACGAAGAAAACATGAAAGAAATAATACAGATCCCTAGTGAACACAAAAGTAACTCTGAAGTGGCAAACAAATATATAAATCAACTACAGAAAAATGAAGCATTAGAAATGGAAAATGACGAGGAATCAGTCCTAGAATCAGATAGCACAGTAAAAACAGTAGGGTTTCAAACAAATGTGCCAAGTAAAAGTGCAGATGAATGGGAACAGACGAGACTTATAAAAAAATTATACGTTGGAGGAAAGCAGATCCACTTAGTGGAAGGAGACTTTACAAATGCCCAAAATGACGTACAAGTTAATCCTTCCAATAGAAAAGGGAAATTAGGGGCAGGAATTTCAGGGGTATTGGCTCATAGATACAATCCGGAGTGTCAGCTAAAAATGGATGAGGAGGTAGTTCTAAGAGGAGAATTTAAAGAAGGGATAGTTAGAGCCACAACTTTGAGTCATGGGGCAATGATTATACATATGGTATCACTAAACAATTCCGGACAGCAGCATGGTATCATGGAGGAGACAGAAGTAAATCAAGCGAACATGGAAGGAATCCTGAGACATAGTGTAGGGAGAGATATTGATATGACATTATTAGGAGACGGAATATTCAAAAATAACTCAATGGAATCTCTGAGAGCAATAATATCCCCCCCCCCCCCCCCGCCCCCCCCCCCCCCAAGCTAGGGCAGGTCAGATAATTAAGATTTGGCGAAAGCAATGGCCACAATTCCTTTTAGACCCAGCTGGAACAATCAGCAATCTGAATCTCAATTCAACCAAATGCCAGCACCCCTGTTAGAGATAGACAAAACATGTCCCAGTGCTTCAGATAGCCATGAGAATTCGGACCCCTTTGAAAATTTCCCAAAGGGATACAATTTTCAATACCCAGATCCAAGTCCGTTTCAGGAAGAAAATTGGCCTGGGCAATCTGCCACACATAAAGAAATGGAGCTTTTATCGATTATTTTTTTGAAACACAAGAATGTGAAGAGGAACAAAGCCTAGTTGGGATTATTGCGCCTCCTGCGCTGGGACAGGGAGAATTATCATCCTCATCAGAGAATGAGGAAATATTAAAACCAAGGAGTAGAATAGGGAATAGAAAAAATTCTAAACCATTAGAAATAGGGGATTATAGTGATTACTGGAAACAGCAACAATCTTCCACTTATCGACCAATAAATAAGGATTTACCGTATTATATGTATAATCCAGAAGCAAAAATGGTACACGATAGAGATCAGGAAGGATGGGAAAGAGAGGTTATATCTAGGGGACTTAAAATAGGAGAAATATTAGGAGGAAGCCAACAAATTGATTCTACAAAATTACTGGGATTACCAAACGTTACCCCCAAAGCTAAAATTTGGCAAATGAGCAAAGGGTATGATAGTTTCGGAAGAGCCATGAGTAGAGTAAGGAACAGCACAGAAACACAAGGCCAGATAATAGCAGCATTAAGACCACAAGAAAGGATACAGAATCTTCCAAGACCCCGAATGACTGCTCCTACTCTTATGGATAGGGCAAGTTATGCTCCACGGGATAGCCAAGTACCAATTGCAATGTTTGATGAATATATAGACCGGTGGAAGATTTTGTACAACATGGTACCCCCTATTTTGAGGAAGAACCGGTACAACGACAGATATATTTCTCAGAATATAGGAAACGAGATAGAGGTGCCCCTTTAAGAACACCGTGCCCCAGAAGTGAGAAAGTAGTTCAGTCATTTACACCAGGTCCAGAGGAAGGACAGGGAGGTATGGTACCGTATAAAATAGTAGCAGCAGTAATGAAGACAGCAGGCCCAAAGAAACATGGGGAGAGTAGAATTGAGTATTCACAGAGGTTAAAACAGTTAGCGAAGAAAATGGGGGCATCAGGAGAATCCAACAAATTGATTGATTTGCATACAGTGGGAGAAATAGTTACAGGCGAAGTCTCAGATTTAATAAATGAGTTAGATTTGGGAAATGAGAGAGCTAACTTAATGAAAGAAATGACAGAGGCAGCATATGCAGGGGAACACCTCACAACATATGTCGACCGAATATATGAGGTTAATAAGGAAGAGGGGGCCGATGTAGTCAGATTCCTGAGGGAATAAGGACCCAAGATTCCAGGAGGAAATAGCCTCTCAACAATACTGTTAACGACCTCCAGAAGAGAAATAGGAAGAGAACTGGTGAAACTTGATTTGGCAGGCAAAGCATTTAAGGATAAACACACAAAAGGGGAACAAAAAAGAGCAGCAGCGGCCCAAAATAATGTTTCAAAACAAAATACTCAGATTAGAACACCAAATCGACAGATACCCGACAAATCGGAACAAAATCTAGCCCAACCAGCAATGCCACAACACGGGTATAATCTGCGGTCACAAGGGCCACCTCCACCACAAAATCTAGATTACTTACGAAGGGAACAATTCCTAGCCCTCAGTCGGGAGGAAAGAGACAGATTCATTGAGGATAGGAGAAGAAGAGCAGCTGGTCAGGGGAGGATTGAGCAAGGTAGATATCAACCACCAGAATGGTACTCGGGACCCTCGCGAGAGGGATTCCGAGGAAGAGGCAGAGGAGGCCCCGGTATATATTGAAAGGATTCAGCTTCTCCCCTTAAACAGTCTATCCAAAATCAAACAACAGAAACAGACAGATGTGAATTAGTAGTAGTATCCAGGGGGATAAGATTTATAGTGGACACAGGGGCTGAGATATCAATGGTAAGGGAAGAAGCTGGAAATCTGACAGGAAAAGAATACATCGTAGAAGGAGCATTAGGGAATAAGGATATTAGGCCAGAAATTAGATTGGGAGAATTACTTGCAATATCAGGAAATGAGAATCTGATGGCAGGAAAAGATTTAATAAAAATAAATACTGGAAAAATAAGGATATTAAAACCAATTGATAACATGAAGGAAATAAGGAAACAGAAAGAGAAAAGTATTTTAAATGACGAAGCTTGGAAGAAGATGGAAGAAGTATTAATGGGAGCAAACCTAGCGATAGGTAGGAATGACACAGGTTTAATTAGCAAGCTGTTCCAACACACAATTCACGGTGGGCAACACAGACCTCAAAAACAGTATCCTTTGACCAGAGGAGCTAAGAGCGAGCTGGAAATAATAATCAAGGAATTGGAGCAGCAGGGGATTATTCAAGAGGTCACATATGCCTCAACAATAGTCCACTTCAGGTAGTAAGAAAACCAGATGGTACATTTAGGATGGTAACAAATTAAAAAGCTCTAAATAAAGTCACAAAGAAAGACAAGAGATATTTAATAAATCCACAAGCTACCTTAGAGCAAGTCGCGGGAAAAACTTACTTAACTAGTATTGATTTGGCGAATGGATTCTGGAGTGTTCCATTAGACCCAGACATCAGGGAGAAAACAGCATTCACCTTCGGAACTAAGCATTATGTATATTGTAGACTGACACAGGGATATGTTAATTCTCCGAATCACTTTCACGCAATAATCAGGGAACTGATTATAGATGATTTGGCTTTAGTATATATCGATGATATATTAATTGGAGATGACGATCAGGACAAACATGTGGAAAGAGTGGCCAGGATAATTAAGACACTTAGTGAAGCAGGCTTTAAAATAGGGCTAAAGAAACGTCAAATTGGGAGAAGCGAAGTCAACTATTTAGGTTATTCAGTATCGAAGGATGGTAGAGAGGCCAGTATTGAAATGATGAAGATGGTAGCTGGAATTACTGCGCCTGTTTCGAAAAAAGTGGTTCAAAAATAATAGGAATGTCGGGATATTTAAGGCCAGTAGTGAAGGACTTTAGTCTTTATGCTAAACCCATTTATGAAACATTGAAAGGGGATTTTATTTGGACCAGCGAGGCCCAGAGAGGGTTAGATCAGTTAAAGACAGCAATTGCGATATCGGGACCATTAGTTGGGAGACAAGAAGAGGATGATTTAAGCATTAAATTAGACATATATAAAAATGGATATGGTATGGTGCTTGCTAATCATAGCAATCAGACACTTATCAAACATCTGACAGGAAACTGGTCGAGAGCTGAACAAAAGTTTTCAGACATCGAGAAATGTCTAGCAGCTATAACAAAGAGAATAGCAGAGATAGAAAACTTGTCGGGTGGGAAGAAAATTTATGTCACAACTGAGTTTTTGGAATTAAAGGAGCTAACCAAGAGACAGATTTGCCAGCAAGGCGCGAATACAGCTCGATGGGAAAGATGGGAAACCATTCTTCTAAACCCTGACTTAATGTTTATTCATAACATTAAAAAGGGACAGAAACTTGATGAACCAGTTAGTAAAACGGAGTTGGTGAATGCTTGGGTATTATATACTGATGGTAGTAAAGTCAAGAAGGACGAAGGTAGCCATGATGTGGAGATGCCGGCGTTGGACTGGGGTGAGCACATTAAGAAGTCTTACAACACCAGGTTAAAGTCCAACAGGTTTGATTCAAACACGAGCTTTCGGAGCGCAGCTCCTTCCTCAGGTGAATGGCGAGGTATGTTCCAGAAACATTTATATATACAAAGTCAGAGATGCTGGACAATGCTTGGAATGCAGGCATTTGCAGGTAATCAAATCATGACAGATCCAGGGAGAGGGATAATCAAAGGTTAAAGAGGTGTACATTGTCTCAAGCCAGAACAGTTGGTAGGATTTTGCAAGTCCAGGCCTGATGGTGGGTGGTGGATGTAATGCGACATGAATCCAAGATCCCTGTTGAGGCCGCACTCATGCGTGCGGAACTTAGCTATAAGTTTTTGCGCGGCAATTTTGCGTCTGATCTCCGGGTAAGCGTTCTCCAAGGCGGTCTTCAGGACACGCGACAACGCAAAATTGCCGAGCAAAAACTTATAGCTAAGTTCCGCACGCATGAGTGCGGCCTCAACAGGGATCTTGGATTCATGTCGCATTACATCCACCCCCCACCATCTGGCCTGGACTTGCAAAATCCTACCAACTGTTCGGGCTTGAGACAATTTACACCTCTTTAACCTGTGATTATCCCTCTCCCTGGATCTGTAATGATTTGATTACCTGCAAATGCCTGCATTCCAAGCATTGTCCAGCATCTCTGACTTTGTCTATATAAATGTTTCTGGAACATACCTCGCCATTCACCTGAGGAAGGAGCTGCGTTCCGAAAGCTCGTGTTTGAATCAAACCTGTTGGACTTTAACCTGGTGTTGTAAGACTTCTTACTAAGAAGGACGAAGAACAAGCCAGATGGGCATTCATTTTAAAAAATTCAGAAAAAATAGTAGTGGAGGAACAGGGAATAATCATTGGATCAGCTCAGACAGCTGAGGTAGAGGGAGTATTGCAAGGGTTAAAGGAGTGTCAGCAGAGAAAGCTGCAGGAAGTAACCGTTGTAACCGATAGCTTTTTCGTGCAGCAAGGATTGGAGAAAGATTTGAAGTTTTGGAAACTAAACGGTTAGACGAACGGTAGAAATAAACTACTGGAACAGAAAGAACAGTGGGAAGAGATAGATAAAATTTTAGCCGATATGGAAATCCAGACAATTCATCAAAAAGCACACACAAAAGGAACTGGGGAACTGTGTAAGGGGAATCAGGAAGTGGATGAATTAGCCAGACTTAGGACGATAATCTTGGGGACTCTTGGGAACACAGCAGCCGACCTTCAAATAATAATTAAGCAAATACATGAAGCCACAGGACATGGGGGTCATGTTGTAGTCGCAAGGGAGTTGAAAAAGTTGGGAATTAAAATAGCCTATTGGAGACAACATTTAACTGCAGTAAGGAGAAAATGTGAGAGATGTATGGCCTGTGGAGGACAGAGAGGGAATAAAACAAATGGGAGCATAAAAACTGAGAAACCAATGCAAGAATGGTCATTAGATTATGCAGGACCACTTTTTCCCAGAAGCAGCAAAGGTAATTTGTACTTTTTAGTCAAAACTGATAGCTGCACGGGAGAAATTGACCTTAGAGCAACCAGCAAAGCAAATGGAGCCACGACCAAAAGGGTATTGGCAGAAATGATGACCTTCAGAGGTAGACCAGAATCGATCCGAATGGACAATGCGCCGCACTTTAGAAATAATACTGTTATTAACTTTTGTGCTGACAGAGGAATAACAATCAATTGGGCCATGAAATATGCACCTGAGAGTAATGGAATGGCTGAGAGGTCGGAAAGAAGAGTAAAGGATTGGATCATAAAGAATCAGAATGATAAAGGCTGGGAAAAAGACATTGAAAGAATAGTATTTGATCTTAATAGTAATCTCGGAACCTCTGTCTCCCAGGGACAAGGGGACCCAAGTGAATCTGGGAATTATGAAGTAGGAGACGAAGTTTGGGTGAAGCTACCAACTAAGACTGCAGGGAAAATCATCCGTGAAGCTGTAAAATGTAACGACAAGATTGTTCAGATTCTGGGTACAAATATAGTTGAATTAGAGAAGCATGGTGTCTGGAGCAAAATAAATTGTATCACAATTAAAACACATGACACAATTGGTGGAAAGACAGTGAATTAAAAGATGTTAGCAGCATTGATTGGACAGATGATAAAGTTCAAATGTCATGTTTGGATCTTACTTTCATAAAAATCCAGTCGTAATCAAAATAAAGTAATTAAAGTAAATACAGTAGCAATATCAGGAATGTATCAGGGTATGGTTTTGACCAGATTGGATCACTGGGTGAGCAAAAGAGGAGTTTGAGATTCTTCGCATCTCACTTAGGGGTGCAATGACAGAAGGAGGAGGCTTAACAGGCCTTAATTGTATGATGTACATTAAGGATATGGAAAATAAACCAGTTCAAAAAGAAATGGTGGCAAATAAAATCCGGAAGTCCTGGAGAGGGCACTTCTGGGGGAATCCAAATGAAAACTGAAGGTACAAATTAAAGAATAGGGCCCTCTCCACCCTTGATCTGTTCATTTGATTTTCAGATGGAAAAAATAAATAACGAACCAGTTCACAAGAAGGAAGAGAACTACACTCCAGAGAGGAATCTTTTTGACAGGATTGGGGGGGAAACTAATGATACAATTGGCTACATATTTGAGGGAATTAAATGACAGAACCCGGAGGAAAACTTTACGGGTTAGAAACAAATCAAAATATCAAATTATAACTGGACAGTGAAACCTCGGGTCAGACATCTCTAACTGGACATTAGCTGATGGGTGATCTGCGGTCTCCACGGGGTATGTACTATGCGGTGGAATTATTAAGGGTCTCGGCAGATAGCAGCGACTGACGAGGAACCCCAATATGATAAATGACAATAGTTTAAGAACTTTTGTAGCTTGATACCACGGCGGGAAAATGGTTACCAATGCAGCAAAACAATATTGCATTGAAGAGCTGTAATCGTTATAAAAAATAAAAAAAATAAAAAAAATTCATGTAAATTGATAGGGACTGTTATATATATATATGACAAGGGGGGTATGTGTGTCGTTAAAGAACTTGATCCGCATTTCTAAACTGTGTGAATGTTTTAATAGAGGGGTAGTTTAGTGTGTTTTCTTGATTTAACTATATAGTACATTACAAATAATATTGATGTTGTTTATAAGCCATATTTAGTATGTAATAACTATTGGTCCCAAAGCCAAGAAAGGATGTTTCGATATTGTACCTTATTTCTGGTATTTAAATTGTGATAACAGTTGAAAATATGTAAAGTTGCAGCACACAGTCTATTTGTGTGGTTAGGTAATGAATAATGTGTTAAGATAAGATTTTTTTTTACTATGTATATAACAATAGGGAGAATTTGTTTGAAAAAGATACGGTTCAATGTGGTTTTGCAAATGCTGTAATGGAAAGTATACACTTTAATGTTGTAAGGGAAATGATGACAGATGAAAGGGATTTGCAGGAAATTTGGCAGAAAGATATTCTCTCATGTCAACCAGGGGTTGGCAGACGTCATGATTCACGACAATGTTAGACATTAATGGGGAAGTTAGGAATACAAGCAGGATCAATTGAACATTTTAAATTAATGAAACAAGGGGATTAGTGGGTGGTACATGATATCACAATTACCACATTCCAATCAGAAATGGAAAACAATTTGGACGACGGGAAAATGGGACACGTAACAGCCAGTGACAACAGGACAAAAGATCTGTTTGGTTACTGATGAACTGAGTTGTGTGCTGGTTCTAAAGGACATGAGGAAGCTTATACGGTGCTGCTATCCCAAGGAAGTAAAATGCTTTGGAGGTAGTGGAACTCACGGAAAGCTATTGTGTTACCTTCCTGAGCGGCTATGGCTATGGTTCACGGTAATTGGACTGGAACGGAAAACAAGACTCTTATCGACACTGGTCTGAGATATGCATACAATTGACAAAGATCGGGGATATAGGTTAGTTAGTACAATTGGATGGGGGGACAAATAAACCAAATTATAGATATGTTTCAAATGTCAAGACGGGGTGTTCTGGAAAATACAGAAAAGGTGTCATTTGAAACATTGAAGTCTGGCAATATCTGGTCTGAGAGGGTACAGGGAAAGAATAAACATTTTAAATAAGACACTTTCCCTGCCCTTGGCGCCTGTCTGTCTCCCGCCCCAGCGCTCAGGTTTTAACAGAAGAGGAAAGTACCCAAGCCACAACAGACATATTTGAGAATAGATTGAATAAATTATTGGAAGAAAAGGAGACCATTTTCATAGAACTGCTGCACCAAATTTGAGAGCTGTTGAAAAACTGCAAAATGTGTGGGATAAGTTTCAAGAGTCAGTGTATGCATTTGAATCAAGCAGAAAGAAAACTAGGATGAGCAGACAGGATTTCGAATATGTCAAAAGAAGAAGATATGGTTTGTTTAAGTGCTTAGAGCATATCTCACTGAAAATTGATCAGATCTACAAGATGATCTGTCAAAATACGAGCGCTCAGGCCCTCCCCCCCACCATGCCCCTTTAAGCCCCGTAGCCAATCCCCTATCGGAGGTCCCGATCTTTCCCGCAAAAAGTATCAAGTGCGGGCTCCTTTTTCCCCCCCACCCACGAGGCAGCAGCAACGAGGAGAGCAGAACGCGAGGGAGCAGCAGCTGGAGAGGTCAGAACGGAGCACAGAGGAAGGAGGACAGAAAACAGAGAACCAGCATCAGGAGAGAAGAGGAGGAGAGAGAGAGAGAGAGAACTCGGTCATGGGAAAGGCAAGGCAAGCAGCCGAGTGTAAACTGTAATAGATCTAAAGAAGGCTAGGATTTAAAGTTAAAATGTTAAGGTGGGTCTGAAGGTCCCTACAACCAACCAGACAGCATACAAAATCACTAATCTGTTTACCTTTCTGTAAAGAAAGTGTTTGCAAATTTAAAAAAATGTATAATAATAAAATAACTTAACCTGAAAAAGTGGTTATTAGCTTACTTCACTGCCTTAATAACGCAGGAACCAGGACATCGATGCTACTAAGGGGTAAGAAGGTAGAATTCTTCGGTGAAGGTATGGGTTATACCGGGGGATAACTTGAAAAGATAGTTTGACCTGAATAGCACCCACCGAAGCCTGCATCGGAGTCAGGGAGTGAGAATCCCTGTTCACAATTTAGAATATTGGCCTTTTTTGGTATAGGGGGAATTTTAAGAAGAGTGGTGAATTTGCAAAAACAGTATACACGGCAGGAGAGAGATGATGGGCCTGTGTCGGCACTGCCAGTGGGTCAGTATACAGGGCAGGAGAGTGATGATGGGCCTGTGTCAGCACTGTCAGAGGGTCAGTATAAAGGGCAGGAGAGTGATGATGGGCCTGAGTCGGCCCTGTCAGCGGGTCAGTATACAGGGCAGGAGAGTGATGATGGGCCTGTGTCGGCACTGTCAGCGGGTCAGTCAGTATACAGGGCAGGAGAGTGATGATGGGCCTGTGTCGGCACTGTCAGAGGGTCAGTATACAGGGCAGGAGAGTGATGATGGGCCTGTGTCGGCACTGTCAGTGGGTCAGTCAGTACAGGGCAGGAGAGTGATGATGGGCCTGTGTCGGCACTGTCAGCGGGTCAGTCAGTATACAGGGCAGGAGAGTGATGATGGGCCTGTGTCGGCACTGTCAGGGGTCAGTATACAGGGCAGGAGAGTGATGATGGGCCTGTGTCGGCACTGTCAGCGGGTCAGTATACAGGGCAGGAGAGTGATGATGGGCCTGTGTCGGCACTGTCAGAGGGTCAGTATACAGGGCAGGAGAGTGATGATGGGCCTGTGTCGGCACTGTCAGAGGTCAGTCAGTATACAGGGCAGGAGAGTGATGATGGGCCTGTGTCGGCACTGTCAGCGGGTCAGTATACAGGGCAGGAGAGTGATGATGGGCCTGTGTCGGCACTGTCAGCGGGTCAGTATACAGGGCAGGAGAGTGATGATGGGCCTGTGTCGGCACTGTCAGGGGTCAGTATACAGGGCAGGAGAGTGATGATGGGCCTGTGTCGGCACTGTCAGCGGGTCAGTATACAGGGCAGGAGAGTGATGATGGGCCTGTGTCGGCACTGTCAGGGGTCAGTCAGTATACAGGGCAGGAGAGTGATGATGGGCCTGTGTCGGCACTGTCAGCGGGTCAGTCAGTATACAGGGCAGGAGAGTGATGATGGGCCTGTGTCGGCACTGTCAGCGGGTCAGTATACAGGGCAGGAGAGTGATGATGGGCCTGTGTCGGCACTGTCAGAGGGTCAGTCAGTATACAGGGCAGGAGAGTGATGATGGGCCTGTGTCGGCACTGTCAGAGGGTCAGTCAGTATACAGGGCAGGAGAGTGATGATGGGCCTGTGTCGGCACTGTCAGGGGTCAGTCAGTATACAGGGCAGGAGAGTGATGATGGGCCTGTGTCGGCACTGTCAGAGGGTCAGTCAGTACAGGGCAGGAGAGTGATGATGGGCCTGTGTCGGCACTGTCAGTGGGTCAGTATACAGGGCAGGAGAGTGATGATGGGCCTGTGTCGGCACTGTCAGAGGGTCAGTATACAGGGCAGGAGAGTGATGATGGGCCTGTGTCGGCACTGTCAGTGGGTCAGTATACAGGGCAGGAGAGTGATGATGGGCCTGTGTCGGCACTGTCAGGGGTCAGTCAGTATACAGGGCAGGAGAGTGATGATGGGCCTGTGTCGGCACTGTCAGAGGGTCAGTATACAGGGCAGGAGAGTGATGATGGGCCTGTGTCGGCACTGTCAGAGGGTCAGTATACAGGGCAGGAGAGTGATGATGGGCCTGTGTCGGCACTGTCAGCGGGTCAGTCAGTATACAGGGCAGGAGAGTGATGATGGGCCTGTGTCGGCACTGTCAGAGGGTCAGTCAGTATACAGGGCAGGGGAGTGATGATGGGCCTGTGTCGGCACTGTCAGAGGGTCAGTCAGTATACAGGGCAGGAGAGTGATGATGGGCCTGTGTCGGCACTGTCAGTGGGTCAGTCAGTATACAGGGCAGGAGAGTGATGATGGGCCTGTGTCGGCACTGTCAGTGGGTCAGTATACAGGGCAGGAGAGTGATGATGGGCCTGTGTCGGCACTGTCAGGGTCAGTCAGTATACAGGGCAGGAGAGTGATGATGGGCCTGTGTCGGCACTGTCAGCGGGTCAGTCAGTATACAGGGCAGGAGAGTGATGATGGGCCTGTGTCGGCACTGTCAGAGGGTCAGTATACAGGGCAGGAGAGTGATGATGGGCCTGTGTCGGCACTGTCAGCGGGTCAGTCAGTATACAGGGCAGGAGAGTGATGATGGGCCTGTGTCGGCACTGTCAGAGGGTCAGTCAGTATACAGGGCAGGAGAGTGATGATGGGCCTGTGTCGGCACTGTCAGAGGGTCAGTCAGTATACAGGGCAGGAGAGTGATGATGGGCCTGTGTCGGCACTGTCAGAGGGTCAGTATACAGGGCAGGGGAGTGATGATGGGCCTGTGTCGGCACTGTCAGAGGGTCAGTATACAGGGCAGGGGAGTGATGATGGGCCTGTGTCGGCACTGTCAGAGGGTCAGTCAGTATACAGGGCAGGAGAGTGATGATGGGCCTGTGTCGGCACTGTCAGTGGGTCAGTATACAGGGCAGGAGAGTGATGATGGGCCTGTGTCGGCACTGTCAGTGGGTCAGTATACAGGGCAGGAGAGTGATGATGGGCCTGTGTCGGCACTGTCAGAGGGTCAGTCAGTATACAGGGCAGGAGAGTGATGATGGGCCTGTGTCGGCACTGTCAGAGGGTCAGTATACAGGGCAGGGGAGTGATGATGGGCCTGTGTCGGCACTGTCAGAGGGTCAGTCAGTATACAGGGCAGGGAGAGTGATGATGGGCCTGTGTCGGCCCTGTCAGAGTGTCGGTATACAGGGCAGGGGACTGATGATGGGCCTATGTCTGCACTGTCAGTGGGTCAGTATACAGGGGCAGGAGAGTGATGATGGGCCTGTGTCGGCACTGTCATTGGGTCAGTGTACAGGGCAGGAGAGTGATGATGGGCCAGTGTCGGCACTGTCAGTGGGTCAGTCAGTATACAGGGCAGGAGAGTGATGATGGGCCTGTGTCAGCACTGTCGTGATATCGGGGTGGGTACGATATCGGGGTGGGGTTGATATCGGGGAGGGGGTGATATCGGGGATGGGGGGATATCGGGTGGGGGTGATATCGGGGTGAGGGTGTGATATCGGGGTCTGTGTGATATCGGGGACGGGGGGATATCGGGGTGGGGGTGATATTGGGGACGGGGTGATATCGGGTGGAGTGATATCGGGGTGTGGGTTGATACCGGACGTGGTGATATCGGGGTGGGGTGATATCGGGGTGGGGGTGATATCGGGGAGGGAGTGATATCGGGGTGGGGGTGATATCGGGGAAGGAATGATATCAGGGTGGGGGTGATATCGGGGTGGGGGTGGTATCGGGGTTGGGTGATATCGGGGTGGGTGTGATATCGGGGGAGGGGGTGATATCGGGGTAGGAGTGATATCGGGGGAGGGTGATATCGGTGTGGGGGTGATATCGGGGAGGGGGTGATATCGGGGAGGGGGTGATATTGGGTTGTGGGTGATGTTGGGGAGCGGTGATATTGGGGAGGGGGTGATATCGGGGAGGGGGTGATATCGGTTTGGGGTGATATCGTGGGGAGGGTGCTATCGGGGAGGGGGTGATCTCGGGGTGGGGCGATATCGTTAGCGGGTGATACCGGTGAGGGTGATATCGGGGAGGGGGTGATATTGGGTTGTGGGTGATGTTGGGGAGCGGTGATATTGGGGAGGGGGTGATATCGGTGAGGGGGTGCTATCGGTTTGGGGTGATATCGGGGGGAGGGTTTATATCGGGGAGGGGTTGATATCAGGGAGAGGGTGATATCTGGGTGGTGGTGATATCGGGGAGGGGATGATATCGTGTGGGGATGATATCGGCGAGGGGTGATGTCGGGGAGAGGGTGATATCGGCGAGGGGCTGATATCAGGGGAGGGGGTGATATCTGGGTTGTGGTAATATCGGGGAGGGGATGATATCGAATGGGGATGATATCGGGGAGGGGGTGATGTAGGAGAGAGGGTGATATCGGGGATGGGGTGATATCGGAGAGGTGGTGATATCGGGGAGGGGTTCATATCGGGATGGGGTGATATCGGGGAGGGGGTGATATCGGGAGGGGATGATATCGGGGAGGGGGTGATATGGGGGAGAGGGTGATATCGGGGAGGGGGTGATATCGGGGAGGGGGTGATATCGAGGAAGGGGTGATATCGGGGATGGGGTGATATCGTGGTGTGTGTGATATCGGGGTGGGGGTGATATTGGGGTGGTGGTGATATCGGGGAGGTTGATGTGGAGGGGTTGATATCGTGGTGTGGTTGATATCGTTGAGGGAGTGATATCGGGGGAGGGGGTGATATCGGGGAGGGTGTGATATCGGGGAGGGGGTGATGTCGGGGAGGGGGTGATATTGGGGAGGGGGGTGATATCGGTGAAGGGGTGATATCGGGGAAGGGGTGATATCGGTGTGGTGGTGATATCGGTGAGGGGGTGATATCGGGAAGGGGAGATATCGGGAAGGGGGTGATATCGGGGGGGGGGGTGATATTGGGGCGGGCGATATCGGGGACGGGGTGATATCGGGGAGGGGTGATATCGGGGTGGGTGTGATATCGGGGTGGGGTGATTTCGGGAAGGGGTGATATCGGGGAGGGCGTGATATCAGAAAGGGCGTGATAGCGGGGGGGATATCGGGGAGGGGGTGATCTCGGGGAGGGGGTGATATCGGGGTGGGGGTGATATTGGGGAGGGGGTGATATCCGGGGAGGGGGTGATATCCTGGTGGTGATGATATTGGGATGGTGTGATTTCTGTGAGGGGCTATTGGGAAGGGGTGATATCGGAGGGGGTGATATCAGGGAGCGGGTAATATTGGGGTGGGGGTGATATCGGGAAGGGGGTGATATCGGGCTGGGGGTGATATCAGGGGGAGGGTGCTATCGGGGAGGGGCTGATATCGGGGAGAGGGTGATATCGGGGTGGGGGTGATATCGGGGTGGGGGTGATATCGGGGTGGGGATGATATCGGGGAGGGGGTGATATCGGGGAGGGGCTGACATCGGGGTGGGGGTGATATCGGGGTGGGCGTGCTATCCGGGAGGGGTGATATCGGGATGGGGTGATATCGGGGAGGGGGTGATTTCGGGGTGTGGGTGATATCAGGGTGGGGGTGATATCGGGGAGGGGGGTGATATCGGGGAGGGGGTGACATCGGCGAGGGTGTGATATCGGGTTGGGGGTGATATCGGTTATGGAGTGATATCGG
>NW_024055638.1:0-24727 GCF_902713615.1 Scyliorhinus canicula | reverse complement strand
CCCACGCCGCCACGACACGAATCGCTGCTCGCCGTTTTTTTATGTCGAGCAGCGATTCCCCGGCCGATGGGCCGATTTCCTGGACTTTACGGACCGTTTTCACGAACTCCACACACCTGCTCTCAACGGTCGTGTGGAAACGGACGCAAAGTGCCGTTCCCGACAACACGTGGCACGGATTGTCACGGCATTACACAACACTTGCTTCACAATAACTTGGTCACAGAAGCTCAGTTTGAGTTTGCCCAGGTCACTCAGCTCATGACCTCATGATGGCTTGATTCAAAGTGCCAGGAAATGACATAGAACATAGAACAGTAAAGCACAGAACAGGCCCTTCGGCCCTCAAATGTTGTGCCGAGCAATGATCACCCTACTCAAACCCACGTATCCACCTATACCCGTTACCCAACAACCCAACCCCTTAACCTTACTTTTTAGGACACTACGGGCAATTTAGCATGGCCAATCCACCTAACCCGCACATCTTTGGACTGTGGGAGGAAACCGGAGCACCCGGAGGAAACCACGCACACACGGGGAGGACGTGCAGACTCCGCACAGACAGTGACCCAGCCGGGAATCGAACCTGGGACCCTGGAGCTGTGAAGCATTGATGCTAACCACCATGCTACCGTGCTGCCCCACAATCGGCAACAAGCTAGAATCTAACCATCAGCCCTTGATATTCAATGTCATTTCTGATGTTGAATTTCCCACCATCCCCATGTGGATTACAGTTGGCCAGAAACTGAACTGGATGAGCCACGTGAGCGCTGTGTCTACAACAGCAGGTCTGACAGGGTTACAGAGATAGGGAGGGTTAAGGGGATGGAGGAGGTTACAGAGATAGGGAGGGTTAAGGGGCTGGAGGAGGTTACAGAGATAGGGAGGGTTAAGGGGATGGAGGAGGTTACAGAGATAGGGAGGGTTAAGGGGATGGAGGAGGTTACAGAGATAGGGAGGGTTAAGGGGATGGAGGAGGTTACAGAGATAGGGAGGGTTAAGGGGATGGAGGAGGTAGCAGAGACAGGAAGGGTTAAG
The DNA here is from genome assembly GCF_902713615.1 of Scyliorhinus canicula. Lineage (NCBI taxonomy): Eukaryota > Metazoa > Chordata > Chondrichthyes > Carcharhiniformes > Scyliorhinidae > Scyliorhinus > Scyliorhinus canicula. The sequence goes on along the minus strand of NW_024055638.1, from coordinate 23,683 downwards.
GGGATGGAGGAGGTTACAGAGATAGGGAGGGTTAAGGGGATGGAGGAGGTAGCAGAGACAGGGAGGGTTAAGGGGATGGAGGGGGTTACAGAGATAGGGAGGGTTAAGGGAATGGAGGAGGTTACAGGGATAGGGAGGGTTAAGGGGATGGAGGAGGTTACAGAGATAGGGAGGGTTAAGGGGTTGGAGGGGGTTACAGAGATAGGGAGGGTTAAGGGGATGGAGGAGGTTACAGAGATAGGGAGGGTTAAGGGGGATGGAGGAGGTTACAAGAGATAGGGAGGGTTAAGGGGTTTGGAGGGGGTTACAGAGATTAGGGAGGGTTAAGGGGATGGAGGGGGTTACAGAGATAGGGAGGGTTAAGGTGATGGAGGAGGTTACAGAGATAGGGAGGGTTAAGGGGATGGAGGAGGTTCCAGAGATAGGAGGGTTACGGGGATGGAGGAGGTAGCAGAGATAGGGAGGGTTAAGGGGATGGAGGGGTTACAGAGATAGGGAGGGTTAAGGGGATGGAGGGGGTTACAGAGATAGGGAGGGTTAAGGGGATGGAGGAGGTTACAGAGATAGGGAGGGTTAAGGGGATGGAGGAGGTTACAGAGATAGGGAGGGTTAAGGGGATGGAGGAGGTTACAGAGATAGGGAGGGTTAGGGGATGGAGGAGGTAGCACGAGACAGGGAGGGTTAAGGGGATGGAGGAGGTTACAGAGATAGGGAGGTTAAGTGGAATGGAGGAGGTAGCAGAGACAGGGAGGGTTAAGGGGATGGAGGGGGTTACAGAGATAGGGAGGGTTAAGGGAATGGAGGAGGTTACAGGGATAGGGAGGGTTAAGGGGATGGAGGAGGTTACAGAGATAGGGAGGGTTAAGGGGTTGGAGGGGGTTACAGAGATAGGGAGGGTTAAGGGGATGGAGGAGGTTACAGAGATAGGGAGGGTTAAGGGGATGGAGGAGGTTACAGAGATAGGGAGGGTTAAGGGGTTGGAGGGGGTTACAGAGATAGGGAGGGTTAAGGGGATGGAGGGGGTTACAGAGATAGGGAGGGTTAAGGTGATGGAGGAGGTTACAGAGATAGGGAGGGTTAAGGGGATGGAGGAGGTTACAGAGATAGGGAGGGTTACGGGGATGGAGGAGGTAGCAGAGATAGGGAGGGTTAAGGGGATGGAGGGGGTTACAGAGATAGGGAGGGTTAAGGGGATGGAGGGGGTTACAGAGATAGGGAGGGTTAAGGGGATGGAGGGGGTTACAGAGATAGGGAGGGTTAAGGGGATGGAGGAGGTAGCAGAGATTGGGAGGGTTAAGGGAATGGAGGAAGTAGCAGAGATAGGGAGGGTTAAGGGGATGGAGGAGGTTACAGAGATAGGGAGGGTTAAGGGGATGGAGGAGGTTACAGAGATAGGGAGGGTTAAGGGGATGGAGGAGGTTACAGAGATAGGGAGGGTTAAGGGGATGGAGGAGGTTACAGAGATAGGGAGGGTTAAGGGGATGGAGGAGGTTACAGAGATAGGGAGGGTTAAGGGGATGGAGGAGGTAGCAGAGACAGGGAGGGTTAAGGGGATGGAGGAGGTTACAGAGATAGGGAGGGTTAAGGGGCTGGAGGAGGTTACAGAGATAGGGAGGGTTAAGGGGATGGAGGAGGTTTCAGAGATAGGGAGGGTTAAGGGGTTGGAGGAGGTTACAGAGATAGGGAGGGTTAAGGGGATGGAGGAGGTTACAGAGATGGGAGGGTTAAGGGGTTGGAGGAGGTTACAGGGATAGGGAGGGTTAAGGGAATGGAGGAGGTTACAGGGATAGGGAGGGTTAAGAGGCTGGAGGAGGTTACAGAGATAGGGAGGGTTAAGGGAATGGAGGAGGTTACAGAGATAGGAAGGGTTAATGGGATGTAGGAGGTTACAGAGATAGGGAGGGTTAAGGGAATGGAGGAGGTTACAGAGATAGGGAGGGTTAAGAGGCTGGAGGAGGTTACAGAGATAGGGAGGGTTAAGGGAATGGAGGAGGTTACAGAGATAGGAAGGGTTAATGGGATGTAGGATGTTACAGAGATAGGGAGGGTTAAGGGGATGGAGGAGGTTACAGGGATAGGGAGGGTTAAGGGGATGGAGGAGGTTACAGAGATAGGGAGGGTTAAGGGGTTGGAGGAGGTTACAGAGATAGGGAGGGTTAAGGGGATGGAGGAGGTTACAGAGATAGGGAGGGTTACGGGGATGGAGGAGGTTACAGAGATAGGGAGGGTTAAGGGGCTGGAGGAGGTTACAGAGATAGGGAGGGTTAAGGGAATGGAGGAGGTTACAGAGATAGGAAGGGTTAATGGGATGTAGGAGGTTACATAGGGAGGGTTAAGGGGGTGGAGGAGGTTACAGAGATAGGGAGGGTTAAGGAGATAGAGTTTACAGAGGTAGGGAGGGTTAAGTGTATGGAGGAGGTTACAGAGATAGGGAGGGTTTAGGGAATGGAGGAGGTTACAGAGATAGGGAGGGTTAAGGGGATGGAGGAGGTTACTGAGGTAGGGAGGGTTAAGGGTATGGAGGAGGTTACAGAGATAGGGAGGGTTAAGGGGATGGAGGAGGTAGCAGAGATTGGGAGGGTTAAGGGGATGGAGGAGGTTACAGAGATAGGGAGGGTTAAGGGGATGAAGGAGGTTACAGAGATAGGGAGGGTTAAGGGGATGGAGGAGGTTACAGAGATAGGGAGGGTTAAGGGGATGGAGGAGGTTACTGAGATAGGGAGGGTTAAGGGGTTGGAGGAGGTTACAGAGATAGGGATGGTTAAGGGGATGTAGGATGTTACAGAGATAGGGAGGGTTAAGGGGATGGAGGAGGTTACAGGGATAGGGAGGGTTAAGGGGATGGAGGAGGTTACAGAGATAGGGAGGGTTAAGGGGTTGGAGGAGGTTACAGAGATAGGGAGGGTTAAGGGGATGGAGGAGGTTACAGAGATAGGGAGGGTTACGGGGATGGAGGAGGTTACAGAGATAGGGAGGGTTAAGGGGCTGGAGGAGGTTACAGAGATAGGGAGGGTTAAGGGAATGGAGGAGGTTACAGAGATAGGAAGGGTTAATGGGATGTAGGAGGTTACATAGGGAGGGTTAAGGGGGTGGAGGAGGTTACAGAGATAGGGAGGGTTAAGGAGATAGAGTTTACAGAGGTAGGGAGGGTTAAGTGTATGGAGGAGGTTACAGAGATAGGGAGGGTTTAGGGAATGGAGGAGGTTACAGAGATAGGGAGGGTTAAGGGGATGGAGGAGGTTACTGAGGTAGGAAGGGTTAAGGGTATGGAGGAGGTTACAGAGATAGGGAGGGTTAAGGGGATGGAGGAGGTAGCAGAGATTGGGAGGGTTAAGGGGATGGAGGAGGTTACAGAGATAGGGAGGGTTAAGGGGATGGAGGAGGTTACAGAAATAGGGAGGGTTAAGGGGATGGAGGAGGTTACAGAGATAGGGAGGGTTAAGGGGATGGAGGAGGTTACTGAGATAGGGAGGGTTAAGGGGCTGGAGGAGGTTACAGAGATAGGGAGGGTTAAGGGGATGGAGGAGGTTACAGAGATAGGGAGGGTTAAGGGAGATAGAGTTTACAGAGATAGGGAGGGTTAAGGTATGGAGAGGTAAGAGGAAGGATGTACATGGGTGTACAGGAGGGTTATAGATCTGGAGGAGGTTACAAGCGATAGGGAACTGTTGTAGGTGTTGGAGGATGTTACAGGGACAGGGAGGGTTATAGATCTGGAGGAGGTTACAGCGATAGGGGCTGTTGTAGGTGTTGGAGGATGTTACAAGGACAGGGAGTGTTATAGAACTGGAGGAGGTTACAGCGATAGGGACTGTTGTAGGTGTTGGAGGATGTTAAGGACAGGGAGGGTTATAGATCTGGAGGAGGTTACAGCGATAGGGACTGTTGTAGGTGTTGGAGGATGTTACAAGGACAGGGAGTGTTATAGAACTGGAGGAGGTTACAGCGATAGGGATTGTTGTAGGTGTTGGAGGATGTTACAAGGACAGGGAGTGTTATAGATCTGGAGGAGGTTACAGCGATAGGGACTGTTGTAGGTGTTGGAGGATGTTAAAGGGACAGGGAGTGTTATAGAACTGGAGGAGGTTACAGCGATAGGGACTGTTGTAGGTGTTGGAGGATGTTACAGGGACAGGGAGGGTTATAGATCTGGAGGAGGTTACAGCGATAGGGACTGTTGTAGGTGTTGGAGGATGTTACAGGGACAGGGAGTGTTATAGATCTGGAGGAGGTTACAGCGATAGGGACTGTTGTAGGTGTTGGAGGATGTTACAAGGACAGGGAGTGTTATAGATCTGGAGGAGGTTACAGCGATAGGGACTGTTGTAGGTGTTGGAGGATGTTACAAGGACAGGGAGTGTTATAGAACTGGAGGTGGTTACAGCGATAGGGACAGGGAGGGTTATAGAACTGGAGGTGGTTACAGCGATAGGGACTGTTGTAGGTGTTGGAGGATGTTACAAGGACAGGGAGTGTTATAGAACTGGAGGTGGTTACAGCGATAGGGACTGTTGTAGGTGTTGGAGGATGTTACAGGGACAGGGAGGGTTATAGATCTGGAGGAGGGTTACAGCGATAGGGGCTGTTGTAGGTGTTGGAGGATGTTACAAGGACAGGGAGTGTTATAGAACTGGAGGTGGTTACAGCGATAGGGGGGCTGTTGTAGGTGTTGGAGGATGTTACAAGGACAGGGAGTGTTATAGAACTGGAGGTGGTTACAGCGATAGGGACTGTTGTAGGTGTTGGAGGATGTTACAGGGACAGGGAGAGTTATAGAACTGGAGGTGGTTACAGCGATAGGGACTGTTGTAGGTGTTGGAGGATGTTACAAGGACAGGGAGTGTTATAGATCTGGAGGAGGTTACAGCGATAGGGGGGCTGTTGTAGGTGTTGGAGGATGTTACAAGGACAGGGAGAGTTATAGAACTGGAGGAGGCTACAGCGATAGGCGGACTGTTGTAGGTGTTGGAGGATGTTACAAGGACAGGGAGGGTTATAGAACTGGAGGAGGTTACAGCGATAGGGGGGCTGTTGTAGGTGTTGGAGGTTGTTACAGGGACAGGGAGTGTTATAGATCTGGAGGTGGTTACAGCGATAGGGACTGTTGTAGGTGTTGGAGGATGTTACAGGGACAGGGAGTGTTATAGATCTGGAGGAGGTTACAGCGATAGGGACTGTTGTAGGTGTTGGACAATGTTACAAGGACAGGGAGAGATATAGATCTGGAGGAGGTTACAGCGATAGGGTGCGTTGTTCCGCCTGGTAGTATTTACAGAGATGGGGAAGGTTGTGTGGGCTGAGAGAGTTTATGGGGTTGTGTGTTGTAGAAACTGGTGAGGGGTTGGGGGTGTTACTGTGATAGGGAGGTGTGTAGGGTTGGAGGAAGTTACTGGCTATTGCCCAGGTCTTGCTGCATTTGCATGTGGACTGTTTCAGTATCTGAGGAGTCGCAAAAGATGCTGAACATTGTGGAATTATCAGTAACCTTCACCACATCTGACAATTATGTTGGAAGGATATTGGAAGGTAGTTCATTGAAAACGCTGCAGAAGATAATTACAGATATAAATAGGTCATTTTGCTCAACAGTTTATGCTGCTTTATGGTGTTCATTACCTCTCTCCCATGCCCCTTAACCGATCCTCAAATTCCTGCCTCCTTTCAATGAACTTGCACTATTTGACCCCACCCAATCTTCAAACACCAAGATCCACATTCCCACCAATCTCTGTTTAAAGCAGTTTCTCCCATCTCATTACTGGGGTATCAAGAACATCTTTTTCAAACATCCCAATGGTTGGCTGAATAAATCAAACAGTACATTCCTTCACAGGAACAGCTGGAATAATACAACTGTTCTAGCAGCACCTGGAGGGAGAGAAAACAAAGTTAACATTATAATGTTCCTTGCATTATCCTCCAAGATAACCAAAGTCATAGTGTTTGCAAAGAACATTGAGCTATATATTGAAAGCAAAGCTCGTTTGTTTTACAGTACTTGAAATAGTTCGCACACAGCTAACAAAATAACGGTATTGAATCTATGTTACAGTAATTAATCATCTCTATCATTTTTTTTAGGTTTAGAGCACCCAATTCAATTTTTCCAATTAAGGGGCAATTTAGTGTGGCCAATCTACCTAGTCTGCACATCTTTGGGTTGTGGGGGCGAAACCCATGCAAACACGGGGAGAATGTGCAAACTCCACACGGATAGTGACCCAGAGCCGGGACCGAACCTGGGACCTCGGCACCGTCAAGCAGCTGTGCTAACCCACAGCACCACCGTGCTGGCTAATTATCTCACTCTAATATTCCTTATACTCTAACTCAACATCACACTATCCTTCTTCATCAGCTTCTCCATCAACTTCTCCCAGAATGCCTAGAGAAGCAGCTTTTTATAAGACTACTCAGTGATGATTTCTCGTGTTGATAAACATGAACATCATCTTGTTAACCCTCCACTCTCCTCAGATTATACATACCATTACATCCCCCTTTTATCTTTAGACGTTTTTACACTACAAACAGGAAAATATAAGTAACATTGTTACATGATACATTGACATGAGTGCCAAAAGTTAACAAGTCAGTCAAAATTTGTTAAAACGTTCATTTGTGTTTCTTTACAAATTCAATCTTTCCGGTTTCTTTCTGATTCTGGATGATCTCCTCAATCCAGTCAATTGAATTGTAGATTTGTCCAACAACTTTTGGAAATCATCCTGTTGCTTGTAAGATGCTGATGTACTGTGTAATAAATTATCATCAAACTGAAGATATGGAAATAACGTATGAGAAGGTTTGACTTTCAGAAGAGCACATCGATTTCTCCTAAGAACAGAACCATCAGCCGTTTGAACAATGCACTAATGCTTGGCGGATGCCCTTAGCTAGATCAGCCCATCCTCCAGTGGGAATCTGAACTCTCACTAGATTCGCTGGATCAAGTGGTTCCATCGATTTTGCATATTCATTGTAGTATTTCTCCTGAAGCTGCTTCTGATGCTGCCTTTTCTCTATGACTTGCTCAAGAGCAGGATCAGCTAGTTGTAAACATGGAAGAATTGTACGCAACAATCTGTTCATTAACAACTGAGTAGGAGATAAGCCCTATAATTCAATAAAGCTAAGAACATATCTGAGACAGAGTCAAGCGCTTTCTTGAAAAGTTGTTTCACAATGCAAACGCATTTTTCAACCTTGCCTTCAGATTCCAGATAACGAGGACTAGATGTGATGTGAGTGAAATTATAGTTACGAGCAAACTCTGTCCAATCATTCAAATCAAAGCAAGGACAATTGTGTGTCTGACTCTGCAAGGTATTCCATGACATGCAAATATGTCTTCAACCGCTTTGATCACGGATTTCGAAGTCGAATCAGACAATTTCATGATGTCCGGATAGTTTGAAAAATAGTCAATGATCAAGACAAAATCACGACCATGAAAATGAAAAGGATCAATACCAACTTTCGACCACGGAGTCTTCTTGCGATCGTGAGTTGTAAGTTTCTCTTGACTCAGTGTTGACTGATTTCACTGGCATGTCTCATGTTCTAGCACAATATTGGCTGTGTCAGTATTATTCCAGGCCAATATACTGCTTGCCCCGTTTGGCGTTTACACTTTTCAATACCTAAATGACCTTCATGAACCTTCTGGAGGATAATGTGCCTCAGTGTCTTCGGATTAACAGGATGATCGAGACAAAGTAGAGATCCATCGACGGCAGTGAGATCAGATTCAATATTTCTGAAATTCAAACAGTTTCATTTCGGCCAAACATGTTGCATATGGCTAATTACTCGTTGTAACATTGCATCTTTTGAAATGAAATGAAAATTGCTTATTGTCACGAGTAGGCTTCAATGAAGTTACTGTGAAAAGCCCCTAGTCGCCACATTCCGGCGCCTGTCCGGGGAGGCTGGTATGGGAATCGAACCGAGCTGCTGGCCTGCTTGGTCTGCTTTAAAAGCCAGCGATTTAGCTTGAAGTTCCGTTTGAGCTTCTATTAGTTGAACTATCTCAAGTTGTTGTATATCTGCTTCTGAAGCACGAGATAATGCATTGGCAATGATAAGATCCTTACCTGGAGTGCACACCAGTTTAACGTCGTACCGTTTTCATTTAATGATTATTTGTTACAGTTTGGAGTCATATCATTTAAATCTTTCGTTATGATATGAACAAATGGTCAGTGATCTGTTTGAACCATGAACATCGGAAGTCCACACACATATTTCGGTATTCCTGTGATCAAGCCTAAACACTCTTTCTCGATCTGAGCGTAACATTGCTCGTGGTCATCAGAGATCTGGATGCGTGCGCTGTGGCTGTCCAAAAAGCATCATCATTCTTCTGAAGGACGACTACCCCAATCCCATTCTGACTTGCATCTGTGGAAATCTTCGTTTCTCACCCAGGGTCAAAGAAGGAAAGGGCAGGTGCGATAGTCAATGCTGACTTGAGATCTGACCATTCTTTTGTGTGGTCTGCAGTCCATGGGAAGAATGTGTTCTTCTTAATGAGGTTGCACAAGGCAGTTGTTCAAGAAGCAAGGTTGACGATGAATTTTCCTAAGAAATTCACTACATCAAGGAATCTCAGAACTGTTTTTTTTATCTTCTGGGATGGACATCTTCTGCACAGCAACAATCTTACCATTATCTTGTTGCACAACATATTCCTATATTTGGTCATCCAGAAATTGTAACGTTGAGGTACCAAAGTTACACTTGGCCCAATTTAGCTTCAATCCGTATTGGTGTATTCTCTGCAGCACTTGCCGGAGTCTGGCATTGTGTTCTTCAGAAGTAGATGACCAGATGATAATGTCATTCACCATACACACAAACTCCATCTATGCCATCTGTCATCTGTTCCATGGCACGATGAAATATCTCAGATGCTGAGATTCTGCCAAATGGCATTCTGTTAAAGCAGTTAAAATGGTGTGTTCAATGTACACAGTTCTTTGCTTGTGGCATCCAGTTGCATTTGCCAAAAACCTCTGGAGGCATCTAGTTTAAAGAATATCTTGGCATTAGCCAACTCACTCGTTATTACTTCACCTTTCGGTATTGGATAGTAACCATTTTTAAAAAATAAATTTAGAGCACCCAATTCATTTTTTCCAAGTAAGGGACAATTTAGCATGGCCATTCCACCTATCCTGCACACCTTTGGGTTGTTGGGGCGAAACCCACGCAAACACGGGGTGAATGTGCAAACTCCACACGGACAATGACCCAGAGCCGGGATCGAACCTGGGACCTCGGCGCCGTGAGGCAGCAGGGCTAACCCACTGCGCCTCCGTGCTGCCATATTGGATAGTATTCATGTCTGATGTTCATATTCTGATCCTTCGGATCAATACAAATATTGAGGTCACCATTGGGTCTTTAATCGTCGAGCTGACCCAATCTGTCGGTTCTGTGATCTTGGCAATGATCCCAAGGTGCTGCGCGCATCCCAGTTCTTGCTTGAGATGGTCACGTAATGGAGCAGGAAATCTTCTTGGAGGAAGTACCACTGGTTTAGCATTCACCTTTTGTTGATTTTTGTATTGGTAAGGAAGAGTACCCATACCTTCAAATACCTGAGAAAATCTAGTGAGGATATTTTCAATACCTTCTTGCACAGGTGGAAGAGGTGTGTCTGTGCTGTGGATTTGTTTCACAAGGTGTAAGTCTTGACTGTCTTGTGCATCTGACAGTGATGAATTCTAGCCTCAACAATCTCAAACTGCAAGAGTATCACAGTATCGTTGTAGTCACTGAGAGATAGTTTGATCCTAAAGAAGTAAACGTGTTACCATTGTAGTCACGTAACTGACAATCAGTTTTCTGAATCTTGGGAATGTGACAAAGTTGTGACAAATCAAAAGTATTGATTACATTTGCAGATGTTGCAGTGTCCAGTTTGAACACCATCTCAGAACCATTGACTTGTAATGGAGTGTTCGATTCGTATCCCGTGCTCATCAATTCTGTGGGATGCAGCATCTGTGGATAGGAAGTGTTCTTTCCAGTTGTCTGGTACTTCTCCACAATTCCGACAAAGAAATAACCTTCAAGACAATAAGCATCTATATTAACATTAGGCTTACCCAATTTAGAGGTTTCCACATTTGTATTAACACTGAACATTTGTTTGTTTCTTCAGTAAATTTGAAGTTTTAAAGTGTGTCCCTTTTAATGCAGTTCAGCATTGAACAGCAAAGTGATTCAGGTTGCTATATTTGGACCAAATATTTCCATGTGTTGCCATTTGTTTTGTGGGTGGGCATGTCCACCATGTCCACGTGTCAGGACATTGCTTTCACCATGTGCAAATTAGTTGCGCACATGCGCAGAACGGTCTTCGTCCAAATCGTGTTGTGTGCATGTGCAGAACGACAATGAACATGCGCAATATGGTTGCTGTCTGAAATGTGCTTGTTTCTCAACTGCGCCACAGATCCAGCGCAGTCAGCCCCAAGATGCGTTTTCACACCGTCTTACTTTATCAGCGTTTCTGAATATTGATTCTTGGATATTTCATTCACTCTACACGTTTCAATTCCATCTTCCAATTTTAATTTTTTTCTGCCTTAATAAACGTTCTCTGAGTTTCCCATATTTTGATGCCAAGAACGATTTGATTCCTGACCATCGAATCTGACAAAATTGAGAAATTGCAGTTTAGTGACTTTAATCTGAAATCAGTAATGAAGCAATTTACGGATGCTCCATCTTTCTGCTGTCTTGTTTTAAAGACAAATTGCTCATAAGTTTCAATAATTTGAGCAACGAAGATCACATTTTTCAATAACTACATTAAATTTAATTTTATCATCTTCCATGGAAAGTTGGAAGGAGTTATATCGTTCAATAGCCTGCGGTCCAGCCATTGTTAGAAATAACAGAAGTTTTCTGTTATCACCAGCAGTTTCTACATCTGAGGCAGAGAGGGACAGTTGAAATTCCTCCAGGAATATTTTTGAATTGACATCAATTTTACCAGAAGTCCGGAACTGTTTCAGAGTCTGCAGTTTCTCCATGAGGTCTGGACTTGTCTGGGTGAGTTGATGTAACAGGTCTGGAAGCAGCCTTGCCATCAAAGTCTCAACACGGGCTGATTTTCTTTCTTCTTAGATCCTAACTAATTTTACCTAAATTACTTCGGTAATTACCTGGTACCATGTAATGTTCCTTGTCTTGTTCTCCAAGATAGCCAAAGTCGTAGTGTTTACAAAGAACATTAGGTTATATATTTAAACCAACGCTAGTTTATTTAACACTACGTGAAATGGTTTGCACACTCCACTGATAAACAGGAAAAAAATAATTGTATTGAATCTATGTTACAGTAATCAGTTACCTCTCCCTAATACAACCTACACTCTAAGTCAACCTCACACTATCCATCTCTATCAGCTTCTCCCAGAATTCTTAGAGGCACAGTCTTTTCTAAGACTACTCACTGATGCCATCTAGTGTTGATATACATGAACATCATCTTGTTAACCATTTACTCTCCTCAGATTATACATATCATTGCAAACATTTCAAGTCTGCCGATTCTTCACCAGATCTAAAGAGAGGGAGAATGTGTCGAATGCTGTACTTTAGCTGAGAGAGATTGCAACCTTAAGTCAAAACAGGCAAATGGCCTTCTGTGGGAGGGGAGGGTGGGAGGGAGGATTTTTGCATTGAGACAATACATGTATAGGATATTTTAAAAAGGGTTTAAGATGGAGCAATATCCCACATGGGCCGACAGTGTAGGAATGATTATCTCCCCCAAGGTCCTTGCGGAGAACGGGCTCCCGCACTGGGAACAGGGAATCTATACTCACCTCGGTATAAACGGTCAGCCAGTAAGGTGCCAACAGAACAGGAACACAGTCGGGATCTACCAGGCAGTGTATATATTCTGTTGAAAATAAAACTACGTTACTTTATGTCCGTCGCTGTGGACTCCCCGTGTCCTTATTAAAGTCACAGTCCAACAGGGAGTTCAATAATCAATGATTGAACCTGCCTCCACCACACTTCCTGACAGTTCATTCCAGATTCTAACCCACTCCTTGTGTGAAATAGATTTTTTCTCACATCACATTTGCTTCTTTTGAAAATCACTAAATTTGTGCCCTCTTGTCCTTGATCCTTTTACCAGCAGGAAGAGTTTCCCCCATCTCTGTCAGGAGAACAACCTCAGCCTAACCAGCCTCTCTTCATCGCTGAAATACTGCCGCCCAGGGAACATCCTGGTCAATCTCCTCTGCACCCTCGCTGGTCAATTTATAATGCAGCCAACAGGTTGGGTCAACTTGCAAACATATATCAGTGGCAAGAGTAATGATGCCAGCTGAGGTTACGGCTGGACAATTCAGGTGTTAGGGTGGTACCTGCTCCATAGGTAATAACTTCTATTTTTCTATTTACATACATGGAGCGTGACTACTGAGGTCAGAGGGGTCAGCTGATAAACTTTCAACAAGAAAATAACACATTTACTAAACAAGAAAAGATGAACTAAAATGCACTTCCTCTGCACCCTAGCTATACCTTTACAGGTATATAAGGATAACACAATGACAAAATCTACCTTGGGTGCAATTCTCCCATCGGGAGGCGGGCGAGATTCTCCGCACCCGCGGAAAATCGCAAAGTCGGCCGTGAAAACGACCCGACCCGACACGGCCCCGTTTCCGATGTATTCACGTCCAGGAAACGGGCTAGGAATCGGGCCGCGTAAATCACGTGGGCGATGACTCCGGAACGTGGCGACGACACGAACACGCCCACGTGACACCGCCCGACACCGTAAAAAGGTGCGGGTGGGCACAGAAACTGTGGGCCAAGATGTCGGAGCCAAGGAGAGCAGCACCGTGATTCTTGGAGGCTGACGTCGTGACGCTGCTGGATTCAATCGAGCAGAGGAGGGGCATCATCCTCCCACGTAGAGGGCATCGGGGATTGGGGCAGAGTGAGTTGAGGGTGGTTCTCTAAGTAGTCACAGACCCAGCGCTCTGGCCCCCCTGGAGAGATGCAATGGTCTTGTTACACCTTGACCATCAACCTGTGCCAGTATCTGAACGGCCTGCTGATACCTGCCGTATTGTAATGATCTACCTGTGCCCCCTCCCCCAACAGGACAAGTCCGCTCACAACACCAGTGAGCGGAACAAGACTGGAGGGGGTTCGCCCATTCTGCGTCTCCTCACCACGTTTGAGCAGAGGGCAGTGGGCCTTGTTGGGGGATCTGCCACCTGGGAGATCGCGCAAAGCGAGGTTGGCGAAGCTGCAACAAGTGAGACAACCCTGCATGACAAACACCCCCCCCCCCACCGCCCTCCACCATCCTCTGTCCACACCCTGCCCACTGGGACACCTCCCCCATCCTCTGTCCCTTCACACACCCTGCTCACTGGGACACCTCCCCCATCCTCTGTCCCTTCACACACCCTGCCCACTGGGACACCTCCCCCATCCTCTGTCCCTTCACACCCTGCCCACTGGGACACCTCCCCCATCCTCTGTCCCTTCACACCCTGCCCACTGGGACACCTCCCCCATCCTCTGTCCCTTCACACACCCTGCCCACTGGGATACCTCCCCCATCCTCTGTCCCTTCACACCCTGCCCACTGGGACACCTCCCCCATCCTCTGTCCCTTCACACACCCTACCCACTAGTACACCTCCCCCATCCTCTGTCCCTTCACATCCCTGCCCACTGGGACACCTCCCCCATCCTCTGTCCCTTCACACCCTGCCCACTCGGGACACCTCCCCCATCCTCTGTCCCTTCACACCCTGCCCACTGGGACACCTCCCCCATCCTCTGTCCCTTCACACACCCTGCCCACTGGGACACCTCCCCCATCCTCTGTCCCTTCACACACCCTGCCCACTGGGACACCTCCCCCATCCTCTGTCCCTTCACACGCTGCCCACTGGGACCGTCCAGCGGCCTGCCGATCAAATCTAAATAACCCGTCTCATTCCCTTCCCTAGGACGTGATGCCGAACGACCAGGGCCGTCTGGCTGCAGACGGACACAGGCATCTGCCCCCACCTCACCCGAGGCCGAACGACAGAGGGTGCCCCATCAGCGGGGAGTCCCATCCGCCCCAACCCAACCTGCGGAGCAGGACGCCCAGAGGGTGGCGATACCACAAGCCACAGAAATGGCCAGTGATAACCCTCCGGACTCTGAGCGGCCCCACACCATAGAGGAGGCGCTAAATACAGACAACCTCGAGCTTGCGGCACTGCTATCTCCCACACCATCCACCATCCCACAGACACTCACCCCGGCCGGCCTATTTAGTGATGAGGCTCCTGGGTCACAGTCTGGGTCGCACATCACAGCTGAGCAGGTACAGCAGGTGGAGGTCGGAGCAGCCGAGGGCCCGGACTGGCGGAGGCCAGGCCCAGCATCCAGCTGGCTCCCAGACGTTTTCCGAGTTCCTGGAGTTTCTCAACCCACCCGCACAGCCGATGCCTCAGGAAACCCAGGGAAACAATGACGGGATGAGGGCTGCCTTCCAGACTCTGCAGACGCTGTTAGAGGAGTCGAACCGCGTCCACGAGCAGGGAGTGGTGCCGCTCTTGGCAGAGACCCAGGCCGACACCGCACGGGTGGCATCCGCGGTGGAGGCAATGGGTCAGGTTCTGCAAGGCGTTGGGGTTAATGTGCACGCGTCATCCTCGGCCCTGGACAGGGTTGCCCTCTCACAGGCAGCAATGTGCCAGAGCCAACACGACATTGCCGGCGCCCTGCGGGCCATGGCCGAGTCTCAGCAGGTCATGGCCCAGTCACAGCACGCCATGGCCCAGTCACAGCAGGTCATTGGCCAGTCGCAGCAGTCAGTCGCCGAGAGCATCAACCGCCTGACACATGTGCTGGATGGCGTCGTGCACTCACAGGTTGAGGTCGCACAGTCCCTGGCAGGGAATGTCTAACTCCCTGGACTCCGTCTCTGCAAACCTTCGGATCCTGGTGGATACCGTTGCAGGCCTCCAGGACTGGCATCGCCAGGTGTCGGTGGGGCGACGGGGCACCTCCCCGCTCGCACCTCTGTCCCAAAGTGAGGCCCGGGGGCCACCGGGCTCCCCGAGGGAGGAGGAGGTTTCGGGGCCCGTCCCATTAACTCCATCACGGGACGTCCCGGAATTCTCGGCCTCCCCCCGTCCCATCCCTGGTGCATCGGGTGGGCAGCAGGCAGAGCAGGGTGGCACAATGTCACCCGAGACGCCCGCAGAGCAGCCTGGCCCATCAAGGCCGGGTCGCCCCAGGAAACGCTTGGCCAAGGAGAAACGAGTCGAGGGGGGCGATTCGCAACAATCCTCCTCCACTCCTGCTGCATCATCTGGGGAATCACTTAGACGTAGTGGTAGGGCCCGTAAGGCAACTAAGATAGACACTGAGTAAGTTGGCACGGGTGAAGGGCACAGTTTAGTTGTAGGGGATAGGGCACCTGTAAATAATTGTTAACATTAAACGCACTGTTCCACCTTACTTGTAATACCGTGTGATTGTTCCACAGCCACAGGAATCGTGATGGTGACCGAGTGTCGCTGGGGTTGACGAGCGGTGAAACTTCGGTGCCGGGTGTGCAGTCCCAGCCCCTACCCCCTCCCACAGCTAGCCCACGCGGGCACGTGATGGAGTGTCCGTGACGATCTCAGCGGCCACCAAGGTGGATGGTTCAGCTATTGCCATGGGTCAGACTCTCTCTAACGATTCTGAGCTCACAGCTCATCGCAGAGCGGGCTGTCATCATTCCACATGGCACTGATCACACCCGCTGGCACAGCCATCAATGTTGTGCCATACCGTCTGGACCCAGTGATAAGGGTGATGTCGAAGTGGAGCAGTGTACACTGAGAGGGGGGGGGGGGTTGTGGTGGTGGCAGTTGTGTGTTGACCCTCTGCACGACTAGCGATGCAGATGGTGGTTTGGTGTTCAGCGGGGACGTCACATGCGATGCGTGAACCGTGCTGCCACCAAGGGCGTCGCGTGCCCGCCGTCCTCGCCGGGTCTGTCGTGCCGCCTCCTGGACATCACCAGCACCTGGGTCGTGTCTGCGTGCTGCGCCCGCCACTCCGCCAGCCTCCTCCTCCTCCCTCTCCTCCTCCTCCCTCTCCTCCTCCTCCTCCTCCCTCTCCTCCTCCTCCTCCTCCTCCTCCCTCTCCTCCTCCTCCTCCTCCTCCTCCTCCTCCTCCTCCTCCTCCTCCTCCTCCTTCTCCTCCTCCTCCTCCTCCTCCCTCTTCCCCTCCTCCTCCTCCTCCTCCTCCTCCTCCTCCTCCTCCCTCTCCTCCTCCCCCCTCTCCTCCTCCTCCTCCTCCTCCTCCTCCTCCCTCTCCTCCCTCTCCTCCTCCTCCCTCTCCTCCTCCTCCATCTCCTCCTCCTCCTCCTCCACCTCCCTCCTCCTCCGCCTCCCTCCTCCTCCTCCCTCTCCTCCTCCTCCTCCTCCTCCTCCTCCTCCCTCGCCTCCTCCTCCTCCTCCTCCCTCTCCTCCTCCTCCTCCTCCTCCTCCCTCTCCTCCTCCCTCTCCTCCCTCTCCTCCTCCTCCTCCTCCTCCTCCTCCTCCTCCTCCTCTGTGCTGGCACCACTGCCACTGGCTTCTCCCTCCGCCTCCTGCAGCAGGCCATCTCCCCTCTGCATCGCGATGTTGTGCAGCGCACAGCAGACCACAACAATGCGAGCGACCCTGTCGGGCTGGTACTGCAGGGCCCCTCCGGAGCGGTCCAGGCACCTGAATCTCATCTTCAGGAGGCCAAGGCAGCGCTCCACCACACCCCTGGTTGCTGCATGGGCCTCGTTGTATCGTGTTTCCGCATTGGTCTGAGGCCTCCGTATAGGCATCATCAGCCAAGACCTCAGCGGATAACCCCTGTCGCCTAGCAACCAGCCCCTCAGCCGGGGGGGACGTCCCTCAAACATCGCAGGGATGAACGACTGCGCCAGTATGTAGGAGTCATGCACACTCCCTGGGAACCTTGCACAGACGTTCATGATCCTCATGTGGGGGTCGCATACCACCTGGATATTTATGGAGTATGTCCCCCTCCTGTTTGTGAACACGTCCCTGTCCCCTGCAGGCGGGCGCATGGGGACGTGAACACAATCGATTGCCCCCTGCACCCTCGGTATCCCGGCCACACTGGCAAATCCACAAGCTCGTGAGTCTTGACTTGCTCGGTCCTCGGGAAAGGTGATGTAGCGATCGGCGATGGCATAGAAGGCATCGGTCACATCCCGGATGCACCGATGACTGGGAGATCCCGGAGACGTCCCCGCTCGGAGACTGGAAGGAGCCGGTAGCATAGAAGTTAAGAGCGACCGTCACCTTGATGGCGACCGGGATTGCGTGTCCTTCCCCCGTTCCACGTGGGGCGCGGTGCGCCACGAGGTGACAGATATATATCACTCTCCGCCTACTCAGCCGGAGTCTCCTCCTGCAGGTGATGTCCGTCACTGTTAGGAAAGAGACCCGGACACGGTACACCCTCGGCTTTGGTCGTCGCCTCTGGCGCCGTGGCTGCACCCTCACTCTCTCCTCCTCCTCCCCCTCCTCCTCCCCCTCCTCTTCCCCCTCCTCCCCCTCCTCCCCCTCCTCCCCCTCCCCCTCCTCCTCCTCCTCCTCCTCCCCCTCCCTCTCCTCCTCCCCCCCCCCCCCATGCTGCTCGACGACTGGCAACTCCTCGGCCCTTCCCTCTGCTGCTGCAGCTGGCCCTGCAGCCACTGCGGGTTGTGGCTGTGGATGCTGCTGCATCTCCAAATGCAGTACAGCTGCCCCAACCACTGCGCAGAACATAGCCGTTCTGTTCACAGACATTGTGCTAACCTACAGAAGGGTGGTGGGGGGCAGAGAAACGGGACATGTTAGACGGAGGTTAGTCGACACCTCGGCAGCCGCCTGCCACGGGATACCTGTGTGTCCCGGTGGCCTGGTCGCGCTGCTGACACGCGGGCAGCCTAACCCCTGGTCACTTTCTGCATCCAACGGCCAGTAAACTACGTCCTCCTCACGGGTGGGTCAGTGACTGTGCGGCCGTATCCTGGTGACCGGCGCGCCATGGCATTGATGAAACATCAATTGCACGAGAGACGAGCTGCTATACAAAAGTTAGGCTTTAATAATCTAGAACTTAGCCCTGCGGTCGACCACAATAAATGGATTTGACTCTGGCTTTCCCCTGTACAGAATTGTGTCTGTCTTTCCCCTGTACAGATTTGAGTGGGTCTTTACCCTGTACAGATTTGAGTGTCTTTCCCCTGTACAGATTTGAGTGTGTCTTTCCCCTGTACAGATTTGAGTGTCTTTACCCTGTACAGATTTGAGTGTCTTTACCCTGTACAGATTTGAGTCTGTCTTTCCCCTGTACAGATTTGAGTGTCTTTACCCTGTACAGATTTGAGTCTGTCTTTCCCCTGTACAGATTTGAGTGTCTTTACCCTGTACAGATTTGAGTGTCTTTACCCTGTACAGATTTGAGTCTGTCTTTCCCCTGTACAGATTTGAGTGTCTTTACCCTGTACAGATTTGAGTCTGTCTTTCCCCTGTACAGATTTGAGTGTGTCTTTCCCCTGTACAGGTTTGAGTGTCTTTACCCTGTACAGATTTGAGTCTGTCTTTCCCCTGTACAGATTTGAGTGTCTTTACCCTGTACAGATTTGAGTCTGTCTTTCCCCTGTACAGATTTGAGTGTCTTTACCCTGTACAGATTTGAGTCTGTCTTTCCCCTGTACAGATTTGAGTGTGTCTTTCCCCTGGACAGATTTGAGTGTGTCTTTCCCCTGTACAGAATTGAGTGTGTCTTGACGCTGTCCAGAATTGAGTGTGTCTTTCTCCTGTACAGATTTCATAGAACATAGAACAGTACAGCACAGAACAGGCCCTTCGGCCCTCGATGTTGTGCCGAGCAATGATCACCGTACTTAAACCCACGTAACCCAACAATCCCCCCATTAACCTTACACTACGGGCAATTTAGAATGGCCAATCCACCTAACCCGCACATCTTTGGACTGTGGGAGGAAACCGGAGCACCCGGAGGAAACCCACGCAAACACGGGGAGAATGTGCAAACTCCACACGGACAGTGACCTAGAGCCGGGATCGAACCTGGGACCTCAGCGCCGTGAGGCAGCTATGCTAACCACTAGGCCACCGTGCTGCCCGCCCACTGTACAGAATTGAGTGTCCCTTTCCCCAGTACAGATTTGGGTATATCTTTCCCCTGTACAGATTTGAGTGAGTCTTTCCCTTGTAGAGATTTGAGTAGGTTATTTCGCCTGTACCGAATTGAGTGTGTCTTTGCCCTGTACAGATTTGAGTCGGCCTTTACCCTGTACTGATTTGAATGTGTCTTTCCCCTGTTCAGAGCTGAGTGTGTCTTTCCCTGTACAGATTTGAGTGTCCCTCCCCTGTACAGATTTGAGTGTGTCTTTTCCCTGTACAGATTTGAGTGTCTTTACCCTGTACAGATTTGAGTCTGCCTTTCCCCTGTACAGATTTGAGTCTGTCTTTCCCCTGTACAGATTTGAATGTGTCTTTCCCCTGTACAGATTTGAGTCTGTCTTTCCCCTGTACAGATTTGAATGTGTCTTTCCCCTGTACAGATTTGAGTCTGTCTTTCCCCTGTACAGATTTGAGTGTATGTTTCCCCTGTACAGATTTGAGTGTATGTTTCCCCTGTACAGATTTGAGTGTGTCTTTCCCCTGTACAGATTTGAGTGTATGTTTCCCCTGTACAGATTTGAGTGTATGTTTCCCCTGTACAGATTTGAGTGTATGTTTCCCCTGTACAGATTTGAGTGTATGTTTCCCCTGTACAGATTTGAGTGTATGTTTCCCCTGTACAGATTTGAGTGTGTCTTTCCCCTGTACAGATTTGAGTGTATGTTTCCCCTGTACAGATTTGAGTGTATGTTTCCCCTGTACAGAGCTGAGTGGGTCTTTCCCCTGTACAGATTGAGTGGTCTGTTCCCCTGTACAGATTTGAGTGTGTCTTTCCCCTATACAGATTTGAGTGTCTTTCCCCTGTACAGATATGAGTGTCTTTACCCTGTACAGATATGAGTGTCTTTACCCTGTACAGATATGAGTGTATATTTCCCCTGTACAGATTTGTGTGTGTCTTTCCCCTGTACAGATTTGAGTGTGTCTTTCCCCTGTACAGAATTGAGTCTGTCTTTACCCAGTGCAGAGCTGAGTGGGTCTTTCCCCTGTACAGATTTGTGTGTGTCTTTAAACTGTACAGATTTGTGTGTGTCTTTAAGCTGTACAGATTTGCCTGTATCTTTCCCCTGGACAGATTTGCGTCTGCCTTTCCCCTGGACAGATTTGCGTCTGCCTTTCCCCTGGACAAATTTGAGTCTGTCTTTACCATGGACAGACTGGAGTCTGCCTTTCCCCTGTACAGAGCTGAGTGGGTCTTTCCCCTTGTACAGATTTGTGTGTGTCTTTAAGCTGTACAGATTTGCCTGTATCTTTCCCCTGGACAGATTTGCGTCTGCCTTTCCCCTGGACAAATTTGAGTCTGTCTTTACCATGGACAGACTGGAGTCTGCCTTTCCCCTGTACAGAGCTGAGTGGGTCTTTCCCCTGTACAGATTTGAGTGTGTCTTTAAGCTGTACAGATTTGAGTGTGTCTTTCCCCTGGACAGATTTGTGTCTGCCTTTCCCCTGTACAGGTTTGTGTGTGTCTTGCTCCTGTACACATTTGCGTGTGCCTTTCTCTTGTAAAGAATTGAGTCGGTCTTGACCCTTTAAATATTTAGGTGTGCCTTCCCCGTGTACATTTTTGAGAGTATCTTTCCCCGTACAGATTTTGTGTGTGTCTTTCCCTTGTAGAGAATTGAGTCGGTTTTTTCACCTGTACTGAATTGAGTGTGTCTTTCCCCTGCACAGAATTGAGTGCGTCTTTCCCCTGGACAGATTAGACTGTGTCTTTCTGCTGTCCTTATTTTAATGTGTCTTTCCCCTGTACAGAATTGAGTGTCCCTTTCCCTATTACAGAGTTTGGTATATCTTTCACCTGTACTGAATTGAGTTAGTGTTTCCTCTGTGCAAAATTGAGTCTGTCTTTCCCCTTTACAGATTGGTGTATGTCTTTCCCTGTACAGAATTGAATCTGTCTTTCCCCTTTACAGATTGGTGTATGTCTTTCCCTGTACAGAATTGAGTCTGTCTTTCTCCTGTAGAGAGCTGAGTTTGTCTTTGCCCTTTACAGTTTGGTGTATGTCTTTCCCTGTACAGAATTGAGTCAGCCTTTCCCCTGTAGAGAGCTGAGTTTGCCTTTCCCCTGTAGAGAGCTGAGTTTGCCTTTCCCCTGTACAGAATTCAGTGGGCTGGTTTTTCACAAAATGGGACTATTTCCCCACGTTGTTGTAGAAACGCTGGCATTGCACTCCCGAGTGTCCTCAAACAAGATAGACCGACCCATTTACCTTCAGGGGGCTAGAATGGACCCGGAGCAATTCATGCAGCTTTATCTGCAGATATGGGCCCCTGCCCTTGACCCCGCGCATGCGCAGCGCGGTGACCTCCAGCAGCTGCTCCGAGCACCATGGCAGACTCGCACCATTGAGGCAGTTCTGTAATGTAGGCCCCACCGATCAACCACATGCGCCTGTATCAGGCGTGTGTCATTTCTCTGTCCAGTATTGAGTGGGTCAGTTGCCAATACAGATTTGACTGTTTCTTTTCCCTATCCAGATCTGAGTGGGCCATTTCTCTGTCCAGGTTTAAGTGGGTCAGTTCCCTGTTCAGACTGTAGTGATCGCTTTGTGCATGTACATAAGGGATTAATCAATAGCTCCAGATGGTCAGTAGAGGGCCGGACCAACAGGGGTATAAAAGCAACCGCGTTGTGCCTCTCACTCTCTCTTTCGGGTGTACAGTGACCAGGACAGGAGTGTAGATTAGCTCAGATGGTTCGTGTAGTCAAGCATAGTTACTGTAGTTAAATCTTGTTGACCTTATCACTAGTATCAATGTTAAAGTAAAGAACTCACACAATTATTGTTATAGTTACTCAATACACCTTTTGTTACGACTGGACGAGTTCGAGTTTTCCTCATCGAGATTGAGAAACCTCATCAGCAACCAAGGTTTGAGTAACACATGTTACATTCTGTAGTATATCAAAACACACAGAGAAATGTAATAAAAGATGATAGAGCAGTGTAATAAAAGACAGGCCTCAGTGTATTCTGCCCTTGCTTGCAGCTCCATGTGAATCTGTTCTTTACTCATCTTGAAGTGCAGCTGTGCACTGCGAGCTGCAGAGCGAGTAACTGTGAGAGAGCGGGAACATCAACTGCCTGATGTAAGGACGCTGACCACTGACATCAACCCTGTGCCTCTCCACAGGAGCTGACAGACTTGGCAGCCATTTTATGCTTTTATTCACGTGATCTGTTTATTCTTGCATCTGTTGTTGGATACAAGGGAAAATCTATTTGGACTGGTCATGGGAGATGGGGAACGTCTGTTGTAAAAGGACAGTGATGTGTTGGCTGGGATTGAGGGAGGTTGCATAAGGATACATGGAAGATGTCTAATGGTTAGATGAAATCTGCAATCTTTGAGAATTTGAATGAGTGTAATGGGGGGAGGAATTGTCTTCCAGTTGGGCTGGTTTAGCACAGGATGAAGGAGCTGGCTTTTGAAGCAGACCAAGGCAGGCCAGCAGCACGGTTCAAATATCACCCCAGCCTCTCCGAACAGGAGCCGGAATGTGGCGACTAGGGGCTTTTCACAGTAACTTCATTTGCAGCCCGCTTGTGACAATAAGCGATTTTCATTTCAATGTTTCAATGGACTCTGGATCTGATCTTTTCGAGTGCAAGAACTGTCGGTGGGGCCTGGACGGTCTCTGTCCCTGGGTGAGAATGCTGTCGGTGGGGCCTGGACGGTCTCTGTCCCTGGGTGAGAATGCTGTCGGTGGGGCCTGGACGGTCTCTGTCCCTGGGTGAGAATGCTGTCGGTGGGGCCTGGACGGTCTCTGTCCCTGGGTGAGAATGCTGTCGGTGGGGCCTGGACGGTCTCTGTCCCTGGGTGAGAATGCTGTCGGTGGGGCCTGGACGGTCTCTGTCCCTGGGTGAGAATGCTGTCGGTGGGGCCTGGACGGTCTCTGTCCCTGGGTGAGAATGCTGTCGGTGGGGCCTGGACGGTCTCTGTCCCTGGGTGAGAATGCTGTCGGTGGGGCCTGGACGGTCTCTGTCCCTGGGTGAGAATGCTGTCGGTGGGGCCTGGACGGTCTCTGTCCCTGGGTGAGAATGCTGTCGGTGGGGCCTGGACGGTCTCTGTCCCTGGGTGAGAATGCTGTCGGTGGGGCCTGGACGGTCTCTGTCCCTGGGTGAGAATGCTGTCGGTGGGGCCTGGACGGTCTCTGTCCCTGGGTGAGAATGCTGTCGGTGGGGCCTGGACGGTCTCTGTCCCTGGGTGAGAATGCTGTCGGTGGGGCCTGGACGGTCTCTGTCCCTGGGTGAGAATGCTGTCGGTGGGGCCTGGACGGTCTCTGTCCCTGGGTGAGAATGCTGTCGGTGGGGCCTGGACGGTCTCTGTCCCTGGGTGAGAATGCTGTCGGTGGGGCCTGGACGGTCTCTGTCCCTGGGTGAGAATGCTGTCGGTGGGGCCTGGACGGTCTCTGTCCCTGGGTGAGAATGCTG
>NW_024055637.1:27500-42198 GCF_902713615.1 Scyliorhinus canicula | reverse complement strand
GTGTGAGGGGTGAGGGAGTGTTTGATGACTACAGTGTCTGTATATGTGTGTGTGAGTGGGAGAGGGCGTGTTTCATGGATACAGTGTCTGTATGTGTGAGGGAAAAGTGCATGTTTATTAGAGACATTGCCTGTGTGTGTGAGGGGAATGTGCGCAATTATTAGAGTTAGAGTATGTGTGCCTGTGAGGGGTAGAGGGCGTGTTTGTTAAAGACAGTGTCTGTGTGTGTGTGGGGGAGAGGGCATGTTTGTTAGAACTTAGAACATTACAGCGCAGTAAAGGCCCTTCGGCCCTCGATGTTGCTCCGACCTGTGAAACCAATCAAATGCCCACCGACACTATTCCCTTATTGTCCATATGCCTCTCCAGTGACCATTAGAATGTGTTTAGTGTTGGCGAGTCCGCTACTGTTGCAGGCAGGGCATTCCAAGCCGTTACTACTCTCTGAGTAAAGAACCTACCTCTAACATCTGTCCTGTATCTATATCCCCTCAATTTAAAGCTATGTCCTTTTGTGCTGGACATCACCATCCGAGGAAAAAGGCTCTCAATATCCACCCTATCTAATCCTCTGATCACGTTGTATGCCTCAATTAAGTTACGTCTTAAACTTCTTCTCTCGAATGAAAACAGTTTCAAGTCCCTCAGCCTTTCCTCATAAGATCTTCCCTCCATACCAGGCAACATCCTTGTAAATCTCATCTGCACCCTTTCCAATGCTTCCACATCCTTTATATAATGCGGCGACCAGAATTGCACGCAATACTCCAAATGCGGCCGCACCAGAGTTGTGTACAACTGCAACATGACCTCATGGCTCCGAAATTCAATTATTCTACTAATAAAAGTTAACACATCGTACGCCTTCTTAACAACCCTCTCAACCTGGGTGACAACTTTCAGGGATCTACGGACATGGACACCGAGATCTCTCTGCCCGCCCACACTACTAAGAATCTTACCATTAGCCCAGTCTTCCTGTTATTCCTTCAAAAATGAATTACCTTACACTTTTCTGCATTAAACTCCATTTGCCACCTGTCAGCCCAGCTCTGCAGCTTATATAAGTTCCTCTGTAACTTGCAACATCCTTCTGCACTGTCCACAACTCCATCGACTTTAGTATCATCTGCAAATTTACCAACCCATCCTTCTACGCCCTCCTCCAGGTCATTTATAAAAATTACAAACAGCAGCGGTCCCAAAACAGATCCTTGTGGTACACCACTAGTAACTGGACACCAGTCTGAACATTTACCATCAACCACCACCCTTTGTCTTCTATCAGCTAGCCAATTTCTGATCCAAACTGATAAATCACCCTGAATCCCATGCCTCTGTATTTTCTGCAATAGTCTACCGTGGGGAACCTTATCAAACGTTTTGCTGAAATCAATATACACCACATCAACTGCTTTACCCTCATCCACCTGTTTGGTCACCTTCTCGAAGAACTCAATGAGGTTTGTGAGGCACGACCTACCCTTCACAAAACCATGTTGGCTATCTCTAATCAAATTATTCCTTTTCAGATGATTATACATCCATTCTCTTATAAACCTTTCCAAGACTTTTCCCACACCAGAAGTAAGGCTCACCGATCTATAGTTACCGGAGTTATCTCTACTCCCCTTCTTGAACAAGGGGACAACATTTGCTATCCTCCAGTCTTCTGGCACTGTTCCTGTAAACAAAGATGACACACATCAATGCCAAAGGCTCATAAATCTCCTCCCTATCTTCCCAGAGAATCCTAGGATAAATCCCATCCGGCCCAGGGGATTTTTCTATTTTCACACTTTCCAGAATCGATAACACCTCCTCCTCATGAACCTCAAGCCCTTCTAGCCTAGTAGCCTGTATGTCAGTATTCGCCTGGACAACATTATCTTTTTCCTGTGTGAATACAGACGATAAATATTCATTTAGCACCTCTCCTATCTCCTCGGACTCCCCGCACAACTAACCACTACTGCCCTTGACTGGCCCTACTCTTAACCTAATCATTCTTTTATTCCTGACATATCTATAGAAAGCTTGTTTTTCTAAATTCACCTCTCTGTTTTAGAATTCCCCTTATACCAAAGAACAAAAGGGCCAATATTCTAAAACGGTGAACAGGGATTCTCCCTCCCTGACTCCAGTACAGGCTTCTGTGAGTGCTATTCGGGTCAAACTCTCCTTTCAAGTTATCCCCCGGTATAACTCATACCTTCACTGAAGAAAATTTACTTACTTACCCCTTAATAGCATCGATGTCCCGGGACCTGCGTTCTTAAGGAAGTGAAGCAAACTAATAACCACTTTTTCAGGTTAAATTATTTTATTATTAACATACTCTTTTCTCTTTCATTAAATTATAAACATTATTTACTTTTGGATGTTGTCTGGTTGGTTGTTGAGGCCTTCAGACTCTCTCTCTCTCTCTTTCAATTCTCCTGGTCATCTCTCCTGGTGCTGTTTTCTCTTTTTCTCTGTCTTCTGTCCATTGGCTGCTGCTCCCTCGCATTCTTCTCCTGGGCCGTCTGCTCTTGGGTCTCTCCTGCCGCTGGGCCGCTCCGCTCCTGGGCCGTCTCGCTCCTGGGCCTCTCCTGCCGCTGGGCCGTCTCGCTGCTGTTCCTGCTGCTGCCTCTTCCTTCTGGTGCCGTGCCGTTCTGGCGCTGGTTCCTTTGTCTCTGTGTGCTGCCTCGTGGGGAGAGAGAGAGGAGGAGCCCTGGAAGCCCGCGCTGGCTGATCTCTGGCGCGAGATCGGGACCTCCGATAAGGATCGGACTTCGGGTCTTAAAGGGGCAGTCCATTACAATTTTTCAACAGCACAAATAAATTTTTTAAAACTTTTTTCTTTTCCCTTTCTCCTGCTGCAGGTTGTAATAACCATTCTGACAGACTGAAATTGCTGCCCACAGTTTCTGTGCTCTTCAGCTGCCACCAACCTCTTGTTGGATCTTTCCCTGCCCTCTCCCCGATCAGATATTGGCAGACCTCTATGTTTCAAATGACACATTCTGTATTTTCCAGAACACCCCGTCTTGACATTTGAAACATTACTATAATTTGGTTTATTGTCCCCCCATCCAATTGTACTAACATACATCCCTGATCATTGTCATTTGTATGCATATCACAGACCAGTGTCAATACGAGTCTTGTTTTCCGTTCCAGTCCAAATTGTTTTCCATTTCTGATTGGAATGTGGTAATTGTGATATCTTTTACCCCCCACTGATCCCCTAGTCTTATTAATTTAAAATGTTCAATTGATCCTGCTTGTATTCCTAACTTCCCCATTAATGTCTAACATTGTCGTGAATCATGTAAGTCTGCCAACCCCTGGTTTACATGAGAGAACATCTTTCTGACAACGTGTATATTTTTCATTTCAGCATTTACAAAACCACATTGAACCGTCTCTTTTTTTTTTCTTCCCAAACAAATTCTCCCTATTGTTCTATACATAGTAAAATTTTTATCTTATCTTAACACCTTATTCATTACCTAACCAATAGACTGTGTGTTACACTTTACATATTTGCAACTGTTAACAATTTAATATCAATATCGAAACATCGCTTCTTGGCTTTTTGGAACAATAATTATTACATACTAAACTAACCCTCTATTAAAACATTCACAGTTTAGAAATGCGGATCAAGTTATTTAACGACACACATACCCCCCTTATCATATATATACAACAGTCCCTATCAATTTACATGAAAATAAAAAAAATTTCTTATCAACGATTATAGCTCTTCAATGCAATATTGTTTTGTTGCATTGGTAACAATTTTCCCGCCGTAGTATCAAGCTACTAAAATTCTTAACCTATTATCATTTATCATATTGGGGTTCCTCGTCAGTCGCTGCTATCTGCTGCCGAGACCTTAATGATTCCACCGCGTAGTACATACCCCATGGAGACCACAGATCATCCATCAACTAATGTCCAGTTAGAGATGTCTGACCGGGGGTTTCACTGTCCAGTTATAATTTGATATTCTAATTTGTTTCTAACCCGTAAAGTTTTCCTCCGGGTTCTGTCATTTAATTCCCTCAAATTTGTAGCCAATTATATCATTAGTTTCCCCCCAATCCTGTCGAACAGATTCTTCTCTGGAGTGTAGTTCTCTTCCTTCTTGCGAACTGGTTTGTTATTAATTTTTTCCACCTGAAAAAGCAAATGAACAGATCAAGGGTGGAGAGGGCCCTATTCTTTAATTTGTACCTTCTATTTTCATTCGGATTATCCCAGAAGTGCCCTCTCCAGGACTTCCGGATTCCTTTTGCCATCATTTCTTTTTGAACTGGTTTATATTCCATATCCTTGATGTACATCATACCATTAAGGCCTGTCAAGCCTCCTTCTGTCATTGCACCCCTGAGTGAGATTCGAAGAATCTCAAACTCCTCTGATGCTCACTGGGTCGTGTGTTTCAACCGTGACACAATTTCTTTTGCTCCAGACACCATGCTTCTCTAATTCAATTGTATGTGTACCCAGAATCTGAACAATCTTGTCTTTACATTTTACAGTCTCACGAATGATTTTCCCCGCAGTCTTAGTTGGTAACTTCACCCAAACTTCGTCTCCTACTTGATAATTCCCAGATTCACTTGGGTCTCCTTGTCCCTGGGGGACAGAGGTTCCAAGATTGCTATTAAGATCAAATACTATTCTTTCAATGTCTTTATCCCAGCCTTTATTATTCTGATTCTTTATGATCCAATCCTTTACTTTTCTTACAGACCTCTCAGCCATTCCATTACTCTCAGGTGCATATTTCACGGCCCAATTGATTGTTATTCCTCTGTCAGCACAAAAGTTAATAACAGTATTGTTTCTAAAGTGTGGCGCGTTGTCCATTCGGATCGATTCTGGTCTACCTCTGGAGGTCATCATTTCTGCCAATACCCTTTTGGTTGTGGCTCCATTTGCTTTGCTGGTTGCTCTAAGGTCAATTTCTCCCGTGCAGCTATCAGCTTTGACTAAAAAATACAAATTACCTTTGCTGCTTCTGGGAAAAAGTGGTCCTGCATAATCTAATGACCATTCCTGCATCGGTTTCTCAGTTTTTATGCTCCCATATGTTTTATTCCCTCTCTGTCCTCCACAGGCCATACATCTCTCACATTTTCTCCTTACTGCAGTTAAATGTTGTCTCCAATAGGCTATTTTAATTCCCAACTTCTTCAACTCCCTTGCGACTACAACATGACCCCCATGTCCTGTGGCTTCATGTATTTGCTTAATTATCATTTGATGGTCGGCTGCTGAGTTCCCAAGAGTCCCCAAGATTATTGTCCTAAGTCTGGCTAATTCATCCACTTCCTGATTCCCCTTACACAGTTCCCCAATTCCTTTTGTGTGTGCTTCTTGATGAATTGTCTGGATCTCCATATCGGCTAAAATTTTATCTATCTCTTCCCACTGTTCTTTCTGTTCCAGTAGTTTATTTCTACCGTTCGTCCAACCGTTTAGTTTCCAAAACTCCAAATCTTTCTCCAATCCTTGCTGCACGAAAAAGCTGTCGGTTACAACGGTAACTTCCTGCAGCTTTCGCTGGTGACACTCCTTTAACCCTTGCAATACTCCCTCTACCTCAGCTGTCTGAGCTGATCCAATGATTATTCCCTGTTCCTCCACTACTATGTTTCCTGAATTTTTTAAAATGAATGCCCATCTGGCTTGTTCTTCGTCCTTCTTGACTTTACTACCATCAGTATATAATACCCAAGCATTCACCAACTCCGTTTTACTAACTGGCTCATCAAGTTTCTGTCCCTTTTGAATGTTATGAACAAACATTAAGTCAGGGTTTAGAAGAATGGTTTCCCATCTTTCCCATCGAGCTGTATTCGCGCCTTGCTGGCAAATCTGTCTCTTGGTTAGCTCCTTTAACTCCAAAAACTCAGTTGTGACATAAATTTTCTTACCACCCGACAAGTTTTCTATCTCTGCTATTCTCTTTGTTATAGCTGCTAGACATTTCTCGATGTTTGAAAACTTTTGTTCAGCTCTCGACCAGTTTCCTGTCAGATGTTTGATAGGTGTCTGATTGCTAAGATTAGCAAGTACCATACCATATCCATTTTTATATATGTCTAATTTAATGCTTAAATCATCCTCTTCTTGTCTCCCAACTAATGACCCCGATATCGCAATTGCTGTCTTTAACTGATCTAACCCTCTCTGGGCCTCGCTGGTCCAAATAAAATCCCCTTTCAAGGTTTGATAAATGGCTTTAGCATAGAGACTGAAGTCCTTCACTACTGGCCTTAGATATCCCAACATTCCCATTATTTTTTGAACCCCTTTTTTCGAAACAGGCGCAGTAATTTCAGCTATCTTCTTCCTCATTTCAATACTGGCCTCTCTACCTTCCTTCGATACTGAATAACCCAAATAGTTGACTTCGCTTCTCCCAATTTGACATTTCTTTAGCCCTATTTTAAAGCCTGCTTCACTAAGTGTCTTAATGATCCTGGCCACTCTTTCCACATGTTTGTCCTGATCGTCATCTCCAATTAATATATCATCGATATATACTAAAGCCAAATCATCTTTAATCAGCTCCCTGATTATTGCCTGAAAGTGATTTGGAGAATTAACATATCCCTGTGGAAGTCTACAATATACATAATGCTTAGTTCCAAAGGTGAATGCTGTTTTCTCCCTGCTGTCTGGGTCTAATGGAACACTCCAGAATCCATTCGCCAAATCTAGTTAAGTAAGTTTTTCCCGCGACTTGCTCTAAGGTAGCTTGTGGATTTATTAAATATCTCTTGTCCTTCTTTGTGACTTTATTTAAAGCTTTGTAATTTGTTACCATTCTAAATGTACCATCTGGTTTTCTTACTACCTGAAGTGGACTATTTGTTGAGGCATATGTGACCCCTTGAATAATCCCCTGCTGCTCCAATTCCTTGATTATTATCTCCAGCTCGCTCTTAGCTCCTCTAGGCAAAGGATACTGTTTTTGAGGTCTGTGTTGTCCCCCGTGAATTGTGTGTTGAAATTGCTGGCTAATCAAACCTGTGTCATTCTTACCTATTGCTAGGTTTGCTCCCATCAGTACTTCTTCCATCTTCTTCCAAGCTTCGTCATTTAAAATACTTTTCTCTTTCTGTTTCCTTATTTCCTCCATGTTATCAATTGGTTTTAATATCCTTATTTTTCCAGTATCTATTTTTATTAAATCTTTCCCTGCCATCAGATTATCAGTTCCTGATATTGCCAGTAATTCTCCCAATCTAACTTCTGGTCTAATATCCTTATTTCCTAATGCTCCTTCTACTATGTATTTCTTTCCTGTCGGATTTCCAGCTTCTTCCCTTATCATTGATATCTCAGCCCCTGTGTCCACTATAAATCTTTCCCCCTTGTATACTACTACTAATTCTCCTTTGTCTGTTTCTGTTGTTAGATTTTCTATAGCCTGTTTAAGGGGAGAAGCCGAATCCTGTCCATATATACCGGGGCCTCCTCTGCCTCCTCCTCGGAATCCCCCTCGCGAGCGTCCCGGATACCCTTCTGGTGGTTGATATCTACCTTGCTCAATCCTCCCCTGACCAGCTGCTCTTCTTCTCCTATCCTCAATGAATCTGTCTCTTTCCTCCCGACTGAGGGCTAGGAATTGTTCCCTTGGTAAATAATCTAGATTTTGTGGTGGAGGTGGCCCTTGTGACCGCAAATTATACCCATGTTGTGGCATTGCTGGTTGTGCTGGATTTTGTTCCGATTTGTCAGGTATCTGTCGGTTTGGTGGTCTAATCTGAGCATTTTGTGTTGAAACATTATTTTGGGCAGCTGCTCTTTTTTGTTCCCCTTTTGTGTGTTTATCCTTAAATGCTTTGCCTGCCAAATCAAATTTAACCAGTTCTCTTCCTATTTCTCTTCTAGAGGTCGTTAACAGTATTGTTGAGAGGCTTTTTCCTCCTGGAATCTTGGGTCCTAATTCCCTCAGGAATCTGACTACATCGACCCCCTCTTCCTTATTAACCTCATATATTCGGTCGATATATGGTGTGAGGTGTTCCCCTGCATATACTGCCTCTGTCATCTCTTTCATTAAATTAGCTCTCTCATTTCCCAAATCTAACTCATTTATTAAATCTGAGACTTCGCCTGTAACTATTTCTCCCACTGTATGTAAATCAATCAATTTGGTGGATTCTCCTGATGCCCCCATTTTCTTCGCTAACTGTTTTAACCTCTGTGAATACTCAATTCTACTCTCCCCATGTTTCTTTGGGCCTGCTGTCTTCATTAGCTGCTGCTCCCTCGCATTCTTCTCCTGGGCCGTCTGCTCTTGGGTCTCTCCTGCCGCTGGGCCGCTCCGCTCCTGGGCCGTCTCGCTCCTGGGCCTCTCCTGCCGCTGGGCCGTCTGGCTGCTGTTCCTGCTGCTGCCTCTTCCTTCTGGTGCCGTGCCGTTCTGGCGCTGGTTCCTTTGTCTCTGTGTGCTGCCTCGTGGGGAGAGAGAGAGGAGGAGCCCTGGAAGCCCGCGCTGGCTGATCTCTGGCGCGAGATCGGGACCTCCGATAAGGATCGGACTTCGGGTCTTAAAGGGGCAGTCCATTACAATTTTTCAACAGCACAAAGAAATTTTTTAAAACTTTTTTCTTTTCCCTTTCTCCTGCTGCAGGTTGTAATAACCATTCTGACAGACTGAAATTGCTGCCCACAGTTTCTGTGCTCTTCAGCTGCCACCAACCTCTTGTGGGATCTTTCCCTGCCCTCTCCCCGATCAGATATTGGCAGACCTCTATGTTTCAAATGACACATTCTGTATTTTCCAGAACAAGCTGTGTGGTTATCCTTGATCCTACCTGCCAAAGACCTCTCGTCCTCTCCTGCCTCTTCTTAGCTGTCTCTTTAGGGCCTTCCAAGCTAACTTGTAACTCCCAAGCGCCCTAACTGAACCATCACGTCTCATCTTTACATAAGCCGCCTTCTTCCTCTTGACAAGTGTTTCAACTGCTTTAGTGAAACATGGTTCCCTCGCTCGACCACTTCCTCCCTGCCTAACAGGTACATACTGATCAAGGACACGCAGTAGCTGTTCCTTGAACATGCTCCACATTTCCATTGTGTCCATCCCCTGCAGTTTTCCTCTCAAGCCGATGCATCCTAAGTCTTGCCTCATCGCATCATAATTGCTTTTCTCCCAGATATGACTCTTGCATTGCGGTATATACCTATCCATTTACATCACTAAAGTTAACATTATCGAATTGTGGTCACTATCACCAAAGAGCTCACCTACCTCCAAATCTGACATCTGTCCTGGTACATTACCCAATACCACATCCAATACGGCCTCGCCTCTCGTTGGCCTATCAACATACTGCGTCAGGAAACCCTCCTGCACACATTGGACAAAAACAGACACATCTAAAGGACTCGAAGTAAAGTGTTTTCAGTCAATATTTGGAAAGTTTAAGTCCACCCCTAGGGTGACGTCTCCTTTCCTGTTTCTTAACTCAGCCCAAAGTACCTCAGTATTCGAGTCCTCATCAAATGTCCTCTCAGCCACCGTAATACTGTCCTTGACTAACAATGCACCCTTCCCACTCTCTTAACACTTCCCTGAGCTTACTGAAATATCTAAATCCCGGCACGTGCAACAACCGTTCCTTGCCCTGCTCTATCCATGTCTCCGAAATGGCCACAATATCGAAGTCCCAGGTACCAAACAATTCCGCAAACACACCCACCTTATTCCAATGCTCCTGGCATTGAAGTATACGCCCTTTCAACCACCTTCCCTCCTGCTGGCACACTCCTGCAACTTTGAAACTTTACTCAAGACCTCACTATTCTCAATTTCTTGTGTACTGGAGTTACAATTCAGGTTCCCAATCCCCTGCTGAACTAGTTTAAACCCTCATGAAGACCATTAGCAAACCTCCCCCCAGGATATTAGTACCCCTCTGGTCCAGGTGTAGACCATCCCGTTTGTAGAGGTCCCACCTACCCCAGAATGTGCCCCAAATGTCCAGGAATCTGAAACCCTCCCTCCTGCACCATTCCTGCAGCCACGTGTTCAATTGCTCTCTCTTCCTATTCCTCGACTCTCTGGCACGTGGCACAGGTAACAACCCAGAGATAATAACTCTGTTTTTCCTTGATCTGAGTTTCCACCTTTGCTCCCTGAATTCCTGCCTTACATCCTTATCCGTTTTCCTTCCTATGTCGTTGACACCTTTGTGGACCACGACTTGGGGCTACTCCCCCTCCCCCTTAAGGATCCCGAAAACACGATCCAAGACAGTTGGACAGACAGTTAGAGACAGTGGCTGTGTGTGAGGGGGAGAGGGCGTGTTTGTTGGAGACAGTCTGTGTGTATGTGTGAGGGGGACACGGCCTGAAGCAGGCCTTGTTTCAAGCACTGGCCCCTGTACGACCGACATTGCCAGATATACTGTACCGTTCTAGAAGGGTGTTCAACAGCGGTGCTCATCCAGCAACATGGGGATAAGCACCGGCCTGTGGCATATTACTCTTCCAAACTTGATCCAGTGGCGTTGGGCCACCCTGTTTGCACCCAGATCCTGGGAGCGGTATACGATCGTCTGCAGGCTGCAGCCAATATAACGCTCCAACAGGGCATGACGGTCTATGGCTCCCACGCACACACGGGGAGGACATGCAGACTCCACACAGACAGTGACCCAGCCGGGAATCGAACCTGGGACCCTGGAGCTGTGAAGCATTTATGCTAACCACCATGCTACCGTGCTGCCATCTACATCTTCCATGTATCCTCATGCAACCTTCCTCAATCCCCGCCAACACATCACTGTCCTTTTACAACAGACGTTCCCCATCTCCCATGACCAGTCCAAATAGATTTCCCCTTGTATCCAACAACAGATGCAAGAATAAACAGATCACGTGAATAAAAGCATAAAATGGCTGCCAAGTCTGTCAGCTCCTGTGGAGAGGCACAGGGTTGATGTCAATGGTCAGCGTCCTTACATCAGGCAGTTGATGTTCCCGCTCTCTCACAGTTACTCGCTCTGCAGCTCGCAGAGCACAGCAGCACTTCAAGATGAGTAAAGAACAGATTCACATGGATCTGCAAGCAAGGGCAGAATACACTGAGGCCTGTCTTTTATTACACTGCTCTATCATCTTTTATTACATTTCTCTGTGTGTTTTGATATACTACAGAATGTAACGTGTGTTACTCAAACCTTGGTTGCTGATGAGGTTTCTCAATCTCGATGAGGAAAACTCGAACTCGTCCAGTCGTAACAAAAGGTGTATTGAGTAACTATAACAATAATTGCGTGAGTTCTTTACTTTAACATTGATACTAGTGATAAGGTCAACAAGATTTATCTACAGTAACTATGCTTGACTACACGAACCATCTGAGCTAATCTACACTCCTGTCCTGGTCACTGTACACCCGAAAGAGAGAGTGAGAGGCACAACGCGGTTGCTTTTATACCCCTGTTGGTCCGGCCCTCTACTGACCATCTGGAGCTATTGATTAATCCCTTATGTACATGCACAAAGAGATCACTACAGTCTGAACAGGGAACTGACCCACTTAAAACTGGAGAGGGACATGACCCACTCAGATCTGGATAGGGAAAAGAAACAGTCAAATCTGTATTGGCAACTGACCCACTCAATACTGGACAGAGAAATGACACACGCCTGATACAGGCCCATGTGGTTGATCGGTGGGGCCTACATTACAGAACAGCCTCAATGGTGCGAGTCTGCCATGGTGCTCGGAGCAGCTGCTGGAGGTCACCGCACTGCGCATGCGCGGGGTCAAGGGCAGGGGCCCATATCTGCAGATAAAGCTGCATGAATTACTCCGGGTCCATTCTAGCCCCCTGAAGGTAAATGAGTCGGTCTATCTTGTTTGAGGACACTGGGGAGTGCAATGCCAGCGTTTCTACAACAACGTGGGGAAATAGTCCCATTTTGTGAAAAACCAGCCCACTGAATTCTGTACAGGGGAAAGGCAAACTCAGCTCTCTACAGGGGAAAGGCAAACTCAGCTCTCTACAGGGGAAAGGCTGACTCAATTCTGTACAGGGAAAGACATACACCAAACTGTAAAGGGCAAAGACAAACTCAGCTCTCTACAGGGGAAAGACAGACTCAATTCTGTACAGGGAAAGACATACACCAATCTGTAAAGGGGAAAGACAGATTCAATTCTGTACAGGGAAAGACATACACCAATCTGTAAAGGGGAAAGACAGACTCAATTTTGCACAGAGGAAACACTAACTCAATTCAGTACAGGTGAAAGATATACCAAACTCTGTAATAGGGAAAGGGACACTCAATTCTGTACAGGGGAAAGACACATTAAAATAAGGACAGCAGAAAGACACAGTCTAATCTGTCCAGGGGAAAGACGCACTCAATTCTGTGCAGGGGAAAGACACACTCAATTCAGTACAGGTGAAAAAACCGACTCAATTCTCTACAAGGGAAAGACACACACAAAATCTGTACGGGGAAAGATACTCTCAAAAATGTACACGGGGAAGGCACACCTAAATATTTAAAGGGTCAAGACCGACTCAATTCTTTACAAGAGAAAGGCACACGCAAATGTGTACAGGAGCAAGACACACACAAACCTGTACAGGGGAAAGGCAGACACAAATCTGTCCAGGGGAAAGACACACTCAAATCTGTACAGCTTAAAGACACACTCAAATCTGTACAGGGGAAAGACCCACTCAGCTCTGTACAGGGGAAAGGCAGACTCCAGTCTGTCCATGGTAAAGACAGACTCAAATTTGTCCAGGGGAAAGGCAGACGCAAATCTGTCCAGGGGAAAGGCAGACGCAAATCTGTCCAGGGGAAAGATACAGGCAAATCTGTACAGCTTAAAGACACACACAAATCTGTACAGTTTAAAGACACACACAAATCTGTACAGGGGAAAGACCCACTCAGCTCTGCACTGGGTAAAGACACACTCAATTCTGTACAGGGGAAAGACACACTCAAATCTGTACAGGGGAAAGACACACACAAATCTGTACAGGGGAAATATACACTCATATCTGTACAGGGTAAAGACACTCATATCTGTACAGGGTAAAGACACTCATATCTGTACAGGGGAAAGACACTCAAATCTGTATAGGGGAAAGACACACTCAAATCTGTACAGGGGAAACATACACTCAAATCTGTACAGGGGAAAGACCCACTCAGCTCTGTACAGGGGAAAGACACACTCAAATCTGTACAGGGGAAACATACACTCAAATCTGTACAGGGGAAAGACACATTCAAATCTGTACAGGGGAAACATACACTCAAATCTGTACAGGGGAAACATACACTCAAATCTGTACAGGGGAAAGACAGACTCAAATCTGTACAGGGGAAAGACACATTCAAATCTGTACAGGGGAAAGACAGACTCAAATCTGTACAGGGTAAAGACACTCAAATCTGTACAGGGAAAAGACACACTCAAATCTGTACAGGGGAGGGACACTCAAATCTGTACAGGGAAAGACACACTCAGCTCTGAACAGGGGAAAGACACATTCAAATCAGTACAGGGTAAAGGCCGACTCAAATCTGTACAGGGCAAAGACACACTCAATTCGGTACAGGCGAAATAACCTACTCAAATCTCTACAAGGGAAAGACTCACTCAAATCTGTACAGGGGAAAGATATACCCAAATCTGTACTGGGGAAAGGGACACTCAATTCTGTACAGTGGGCGGGCAGCACGGTGGCCTAGTGGTTAGCATAGCTGCCTCACGGCGCTGAGGTCCCAGGTTCGATCCCGGCTCTAGGTCACTGTCCGTGTGGAGTTTGCACATTCTCCCCGTGTTTGCGTGGGTTTCCTCCGGGTGCTCCGGTTTCCTCCCACAGTCCAAAGATGTGCGGGTTAGGTGGATTGGCCATTCTAAATTGCCCGTAGTGTAAGGTTAATGGGGGGATTGTTGGGTTACGTGGGTTTAAGTACGGTGATCATTGCTCGGCACAACATCGAGGGCCGAAGGGCCTGTTCTGTGCTGTACTGTTCTATGTTCTATGAAATCTGTACAGGAGAAAGACACACTCAATTCTGGACAGCGTCAAGACACACTCAATTCTGTACAGGGGAAAGACAGACTCACATCTGTCCAGGGGAAAGACAGACACAATTCTGTACAGGGGAAAGACAGACACAATTCTGTACAGGGGAAAGACCCACTCAATTCTGTACAGGGGAAAGACCCACTCAAATCTGTCCAGGGGAAAGACAAACACAATTCTGTACAGGGGAAAGACCCACTCAATTCTGTACAGGGGAAAGACCCACTCAATTCTGTACAGGGTAAAGACACTCAAATCTGTGCTGGTTAAAGACACGTTCAAATCTGTACAGGGTAAAGACACTCAAATCTGTACAGGGGAAAGCCAGACACAATTCTGTACAGGGGAAAGACAGACACAATTCTGTACAGGGGAAAGACAGACACAATTCTGTACAGGGGAAAGACAGACACAATTCTGTACAGGGGAAAGACAGACACAATTCTGTACAGGGGAAAGACAGACACAATTCTGTACAGGGGAAAGCCAGAGTCAAATCCATTTATTGTGGTCGACCGCAGGGCTAAGTTCTAGCTTATTAAAGCCTAACTTTTGTATAGCAGCTCGTCTCTCGTGCAATTGATGTTTCATCAATGCCATGGCGCGCCGGTCAC
>NW_024055637.1:0-22500 GCF_902713615.1 Scyliorhinus canicula | reverse complement strand
CTGGGCGTCCTGCTCCGCAGGTTGGGTTGGGGAGGATGGGACTCCCCGCTGATGGGGCACCCTCTGTCGTGCGGCCCCGGGTGAGGTGGGGGCAGATGCCTGTGTCCGTCTGCAGCCAGACGGCCCTGGTCGTTCGGCATCACGTCCTAGGGAAGGGAATGAGACGGGTTATTTAGATTCGCTCAGCCGGCCGCTGGACGGTCCCAGTGGGCAGAGTGTGAAGGGACAGAGGATGGGGTAGGTGTCCCAGTGGGAAGGATGTGTGAAGGGGCAGAGGATGGGGGAGGTGTCCCAGTGGGCAGGATGTGTGAAGGGCAGAGGATGGGGGAGGTGTCCCAGTGGGCAGGGTGTGTGAAGGGACAGAGGATGGGGGAGGTATCCCAGTGGGCTGGGTGTGTGAAGGGACAGAGGATGGGGGAGGTGTCCCAGTGGGCACGGTGTGTGAAGGGACAGAGGATGGGGGAGGTGTCCCAGTGGGCAGGGTGTGAAGGGACAGAGGATGGGGGAGGTGTCCCAGTGGGCAGGGTGTGGACAGAGGATGGGGGAGGGCGGTGGGGGGGGGGGTGTTTGCCATGCAGGGTTGTCTCACTTGTTGCAGCTCCGCCAACCTCGCATTGCGCGATCTCCCGGGTGGCAGATCCCCCAACAAGGCCCAGTGCCCTCAGCTCAAACGTGGTGAGGGGGTGCAGAATGGGTGAACCCCCTCCAGTCTTGTTCCGTCACTGGTGTTGTGAGCGGACTTGTCCTGTTGGTGGAGGGGGCATAGGTAGATCATTACAATACGGCAGGTATCAGCAGTCCATTCAGATACTGGCACAGGTTGATGGTCAAAGTGTAACAAGGCCCTTGCATCTCTCCAGGGGGGCCAGAGCGCTGGGTCTGTGACTACTTAGTGAACCACCCTCAACTCACTCTGCCCCAATCCCCGATGCCCTCTACGTGGGAGGATGATGCCCCTCCTCTGCGCGATTGAATCCAGCAGCGTCACGACGTCAGCCTCCAAGAATCACGGGTCTGCTCTCCTTGGCTCCGACATCTTGGCCTACAGTTTCTGTGCCCACCCGCACCTTTTTACGGTGTCGGGCGGTGTCACGTGGGCGTGTTCGTGTCGTCGCCGCGTTCCGGAGTCATCGCCCACGTGATTTACGCGGCCCCATTCCTAGCCCGTTTCCTGGACGTGAATACATCGGAAACGGGGCCGTGTCGGGTCGGGTCGTTTTCACGGCCGACTTTGCGATTTTCCGCGGGTGCGGAGAATCTCGCCCGCCTCCCGATGGGAGAATTGCACCCAAGGTAGATTTTGTCATTGTGTTATCCTTATATACCTGTAAAGGTATAGCTAGGGTGCAGAGGAAGTGCATTTTAGTTAATCTTTTCTTGTTTAGTAAATGTGTTATTTTCTTGTTGAAAGTTTATCAGCTGACCCCTCTGACCTCAGTAGTCACGCTCCATGTATGTAAATAGAAAAATAGAAGTTATTACCTATGGAGCAGGTACCACCCTAACACCTGAATTGTCCAGCCGTAACCTCAGCTGGCATCATTACTCTTGCCACTGATATATGTTTGCAAGTTGACCCAACCTGTTGGCTGCATTATAAATTGACCAGCGAGGGTGCAGAGGAGATTGACCAGGATGTTCCCTGGGCGGCAGTATTTCAGCGATGAAGAGAGGCTGGTTAGGCTGAGGTTGTTCTCCTGACAGAGATGGGGGAAACTCTTCCTGCTGGTAAAAGGATCAAGGACAAGAGGGCACAAATTTAGTGATTTTCAAAAGAAGCAAATGTGATGTGAGAAAAAATCTATTTCACACAAGGAGTGGGTTAGAATCTGGAATGTACTGTCAGGAAGTGTGGTGGAGGCAGGTTCAATCATTGATTATTGAACTCCCTGTTGGACTGTGACTTTAATAAGGACACGGGGAGTTCACAGCGACGGACATAAAGTAACGTAGTTTTATTTTCAACAGAATATATACACTGCCTGGTAGATCCCGACTGTGTTCCTGTTCTGTTGGCACCTTACTGGCTGGCCGTTTATACCGAGGTGAGTATAGATTCCCTGTTCCCAGTGCGGGAGCCCGTTCTCCGCAAGGACCTTGGGGGAGATAATCATTCCTACACTGTCGGCCCATGTGGGATATTGCTCCATCTTAAACCCTTTTTAAAATATCCTATACATGTATTGTCTCAATGCAAAAATCCTCCCTCCCACCCTCCCCTCCCACAGAAGGCCATTTGCCTGTTTTGACTTAAGGTTGCAATCTCTCTCAGCTAAAGTACAGCATTCGACACATTCTCCCTCTCTTTAGATCTGGTGAAGAATCGGCAGACTTGAAATGTTTGCAATGATATGTATAATCTGAGGAGAGTAAATGGTTCACAAGATGATGTTCATGTATATCAACACTAGATGGCATCAGTGAGTAGTCTTAGAAAAGACTGTGCCTCTAAGAATTCTGGGAGAAGCTGATAGAGATGGATAGTGTGAGGTTGACTTAGAGTTTAGGTTGTATTAGGGAGAGGTAACTATTTACTGTAACATAGATTCAATACAATTATTTTTTTCCTGTTTATCAGTGAAGTGTGCAAACCATTTCACGTAGTGTTAAATAAACTAGCGTTGGTTTAAATATATAACTCCCTGTTCTTTGTAAACGCTACGACTTTGGCTATCTTGGAGAACAAGACAAGGAACATTACATGGTACCAGGTAATTACCGAAGTAATTTAGGTAAAATTAGTTAGGATCTCAGAAGAAAGAAAATCAGCCCGTGTTGAGACTTTGATGGCAAGGCTGCTTCCAGACCTGTTACATCAACTCACCCAGGCAAGTCCAGACCTCATGGAGAAACTGCAGACTCTGAAACAGTTCCGGACTTCTGGTAAAATTGATGTCAATTCAAAAATATTCCTGGAGGAATTTCAACTGTCCCTCTCTGCCTCAGATGTAGAAACTGCTGGTGATAGCAAAAAACTTCTGTTATTTCTAACAATGGCTGGACCGCAGGCTATTGAACGATATAACTCCTTCCAACTTTCCATGGAAGATGATAAAAATAAATTTAATGTAGTTATTGAAAAATGTGATCTTCGTTGCTCAAATTATTGAAACTTATGAGCAATTTGTCTTTAAAACAAGACAGCAGAAAGATGGAGGATCCGTAAATTGCTTCATTACTGATTTCAGATTAAAGTCACAAAACTGCAATTTCTCAATTTTGGCAGATTCGATGGTCAGGAATCAAATCGTTCTTGGCATCAAAATATGGGAAACTCAGAGAACGTTTATTAAGGCAGAAAAAAATTAAAATTGGAAGATGGAATTGAAACGTGTAGAGCGAATGAAATATCCAAGAATCAATATTCAGAAACGCTGATAAAGTAAGACGGTGTGAAAACGCATCTTGCGGCTGACTGCGTTGGATCTGTGGCGCAGTTGAGAAACAAGCACATTTCAGACAGCAACCATATTGCGCATGTTCATTGTCGTTCTGCACATGCACACAACACGATTTGGACGAAGACCGTTCTGCGCATGTGCGCAACTAATTTGCACATGACAAAGCAATGTCCTGACACGTGGACATGGTGGACATGCCCACCCACATAACAAATGGCAACACATGGAAATATTTGGTCCAAATATAGCAACCTGAATCACTTTGCTGTTCAATGCTGCACTGCATTAAAAGGGACACACTTTAAAACTGCAAATTGACTGAAGAAACAAACAAATGTTCAGTGTTAATACAAATGTGGAAACCTCTAAATTGGGTAAGCCTAATGTTAATATAGATGCTTATTGTCTTGAAGGTTATTTCTTTGTCGGAATTGTGGAGAAGTACCAGACAACTGGAAAGAACACTTCCTATCCACAGATGCTGCATCCCACAGAATTGATGAACACGGGATCCGAATCGAAAACTCCATTACAAGTCAGTGGTTCTGAGATGGTGTTCAAACTGGACATCTGCATCTGCAAATGTAATCAATACTTTTGATTTGTCACAACTTTGTCATATTCCCAAGATTCAGAAAACTGATTGTCAGTTACGTGACGACAATGGTCACACGTTTACTTCTTTAGGATCAAACTATCTCTCAGTGACTACAACGATACTGTGATACTCTTGCAGTTTGAGATTGTTGAGGCTAGAATTCATCACTGTCAGATGCACAAGACAGTCAAGACTTACACCTTGTGAAACAAATCCACAGCACAGACACACCTCTTCCACCTGTGCAAGAAGGTATTGGAAATATCCTCACTAGATTTTCTCAGGTATTTGAAGGTACATAGAACATAGAACATAGAACACTACAGCGCAGTACGGGCCCTTCGGCCCTCGATGTTGCGCCGACCTGTGAAACCATCTGAAGCCTATCTGACCTACACTATTCCATATTCATCCATATGTCTATCCAGTGACCACTTAAATACCCTTAAAGTTGGCGAGTCTACTACTATTGCAGGCAGGGCGTTCCACACCCCTACTACTCTCTGAGTAAAGAAACTGCCTCTGACATCTGTCCTATATCTCTCACCCCTCAATTTAAAGCTATGTCCCCTCGTGTTGGTCATCACCATCCGAGGAAAAAGACTCTCACTGTCCACCCTATCTAACCCTCTGACTATCTTATATGTCTCTATTAAGTCACCTCTCAGCCTTCTCCTCTCTAACGAAAACAACCTCAATTCCCTGAGCCTTTCCTCGTAAGACCTTCCCTCCATACCAGGCAACATCCTAGTAAATCTCCTCTGAACCCTTTCCAAAGCTTCCACATCCTTCCTATAATGTGGTGACCAGAACTGCACGCAGTACTCCAGGTGTGGCCGCACCAGAGTTATGTACAGCTGCAGCATGACCTTGTGGTTCCGAAACTCAATCCCCCTGCTTATAAAGGCTAGCACACCATATGCCTTCTTAACAGCCCTATTAACCTGGGTGGCAACTTTCAGGGATGTATGTACCTGGATGCCGAGATCTCTCTGTTCATCTACACTACCAAGAATCTTGCCATTAGCCCAGTACTCTGCATTCCTGTTACTCCTTCCAAAGTGAACCACCTCACACTTTTCCGCATTAAACTCCATCTGCCACCTCTCAGCCCAGCTCTGCAGCTTATCTATGTATGTACTCTTCCTTACCAATACAAAAATCAACAAAAGGTGAATGCTAAACCAGTGGTACTTAGAACATAACATAAGAACATAAGAACTAGGAGCAGGAGTAGGCCATCTGGCCCCTCGAGCCTGCTCCGCCATTCAATGAGATCATGGCTGATCTTTTGTGGACTCAGCTCCACTTTCCGGCCCGAACACCATAACCCTTAATCCCTTTATTCTTCAAAAAACTATCTATCTTTACCTTAAAAACATGTAATGAAGGAGCCTCAACTGCTTCACTGGGCAAGGAATTCCATAGATTCACAACCCTTTGGGTGAAGAAGTTCCTCCTAAACTCAGTTCCAAATCTACTTCCCCTTATTTTGAGGCTATGCCCCCTAGTTCTGCTGTCACCCGCCAGTGGAAACAACCTGCCCGCATCTATCCTATCTATTCCCTTCATAATTTTAAATGTTTCTATAAGATCCCCCCTCATCCTTCTAAATTCCAACGAGTACAGTCCCAGTCTACTCAACCTCTCCTCATAATCCAACCCCTTCAGCTCTGGGATTAACCTAGTGAATCTCCTCTGCACACCCTCCAGCGCCAGTACGTCCTTTCTCAAGTAAGGAGACCAAAACTGAACACAATACTCCAGGTGTGGCCGCACTAACACCTTATACAATTGCAACATAACCTCCCTAGTCTTAAACTCCATCCCTCTAGCAATGAAGGACAAAATTCCATTTGCCTTCTTAATCACCTGTTGCACTTGTAAACCAACCTTCTGTGACTCATGCACTAGCACACCCAAGTCTCTCTGAACAGCGGCATGCTTTAATATTTTATCGTTTAAATAATAATCCCGTTTGCTGTTATTCCTACCAAAATGGATAACCTCACATTTGTCAACATTGTATTCCATCTGCCAGACCCGAGCCCATTCACTTAACCTATCCAAATCCCTCTGCAGACTTCCAGTATCCTCTGCACTTTTCGCTTTACCACTCATCTTAGTGTCATCTGCAAACTTGGACACATTGCCCTTGGTCCCCAACTCCAAATCATCAATGTAAATTGTGAACAATTGTGGGCCCAACACGGATCCCTGAGGGACACCACTAGCTACTGATTGCCAACCAGAGAAACACCCATTTATCCCAACTCTTTGCTTTCTATTAATTAACCAATCCTCTATCCATGCTACTACTTTACCCTTAATGCCATGCATCTTTATCTTATGCAGCAACCTTTTGTGTGGCACCTTGTCAAAGGCTTTCT
This sequence comes from Scyliorhinus canicula, assembly GCF_902713615.1. Lineage (NCBI taxonomy): Eukaryota > Metazoa > Chordata > Chondrichthyes > Carcharhiniformes > Scyliorhinidae > Scyliorhinus > Scyliorhinus canicula. The sequence continues at coordinate 16,111 of NW_024055637.1, read as the reverse complement.
GGAAATCAGGATATACCACATCCATCGGCTCCCCGTTATCTACTGCACTGGTAATGTCCTCAAAAAATTCCACTAAATTAGTTAGGCACGACCTGCCTTTTACGAACCCATGCTGCGTCTGCCCAATGGGACAATTTCTATCCAGATGCCTCGCAATTTCTTCCTTGATGATAGATTCCAGCATCTTCCCTATTACCGAAGTTAAACTCACTGGCCTATAATTTCCTGCTTTCTGCCTACCTCCTTTTTTAAACAGTGGCGTCACGTTTGCTAATTTCCAATCCACCGGGACCACCCCAGAGTCTAGTGAATTTCGGTAAATTATCACTAGTGCATCTGCAATTTCCCTAGCCATCTCTTTTAGCACTCTGGGATGCATTCCATCAGGGCCAGGAGACTTGTCTACCTTTAGCCCCATTAGCTTGCCCATCACTCCCTCCTTAGTGATAACAATCATCTCAAGGTCCTCACCTGTCATAGCCTCATTTCTATCAGTCACTGGCATGTTATTTGTGTCTTCCACTGTGAAGACCGACCCAAAAAACCTGTTCAGTTCCTCAGCCATTTCCTCATTTCCCATTATTAAAACTCCCTTCTCATCCTCTAAAGGACCAATATTTACCTTAGCCACTCTTTTTTGTCTTATATATTTGTACAAACTTTTACTGTCTGTTTTTATATTCTGAGCAAGTTTACTCTCATACTCTATCTTACTCTTCTTTATAGCTTTTTTAGTAGCTTTCTGTTGCCCCCTAAAGATTTCCCAGTCCTCTAATCTCCCAGCAATCTTTGCCACTTTATATGCTTTTTCCTTTAATTTGATACTCTCCCTTATTTCCTTAGATATCCACGGTCGATTTTCCCTCTTTCTTCCGTCCTTCCTTTTTGTTGGTATAAACCTTTGCTGAGCACTGTGAAAAATCGCTTGGAAGGTTCTCCACTGTTCCTCAACTGTTCCACCATAAAGTCTTAGCTCCCAGTCTACCTTAGCTAGTTCTTCTCTCATCCCCTTGTAATCTCCTTTGTTTAAACACAAAACACTAGTATTTGATTTTACTTTCTCACCCTCCATCTGTATTTTAAATTCCACCATATTGTGATCGCTCCTTCCGAGAGGATCCCTAACTATGAGATCATGAATCAATCCTGTCTCATTACACAGGACAAGATCTAGGACCGCTTGTTCCCTCGTAGGTTCCATTACATACTGTTCTAGGAAACTATCGCGGATACATTCTATAAACTCCTCCTCACGGTTGCCTTGACCGACCTGGTTAAACCAATCGACATGTAGATTAAAATCCCCCATGATAACTGCTGTACCATTTCTACATGCATCAGTTATTTCTTTGTTTATTGCCTGCCCCACCATCTCGTTACTATTTGGTGGCCGATAGACTACTCCTATCAGTGCCTTTTTCATCTTACTATTCCTGATTTCCACCCAAATGGATTCAACCTTATCCTCCATAGCACCGATGTCATCCCTTACTATTGCCCGGATGTCATCCTTAAATAACAGAGCAACACCACCTCCCTTACCATCCACTCTGTCCTTCCGAATAGTTTGATACCCTCGGATATTTAACTCCCAGTCGTGACCATCCTTTAACCATGTTTCAGTAATGGCCACTAAATCATAGTCATTTACGATGATTTGTGCCACCAACTCATTTACTTTATTCCGAATACTACGAGCATTCAGGTAAAGTACACTTATGTTGGTTTTTTTACCTCTGTTTTGAATCTTAACATCTCCAGTTTTATTCCTTTTGTTATTACTGGGCCTATTCACTGAGCTCCCCTCAGTCACTGTACCTTGTACTGTCACCCTTATGGATTTCTGACTATGTCTTCTCTGCCTTGCACTTTTCCCCTTACTTCCTTTTGTTTCTGTCCCTGTTTTACTACCTTCCAACTTCCAGCATTGGTTCCCATCCCCCTGCCACATTAGTTTAAACCCTCCCCAACAGCTCTAGAAAACACCCCCCCTAGGACATCGGTTCCAGTCCTGCCCAAGGGCAGACCGTCCGGTTTGTACTGGTCCCACCTCCCTCAGAACCGGTCCCAATGCCCCAGGAATTTGAATCCCTCCCTCTTGCACCATCTCTCGAGCCACGCATTCATCCTATCTATCCTGACATTCCTACTCTGACTAGCTTGTGGCACTGGTAGCAATCCTGAGATTACTACCTTTGAGGTCCTACTTTTTAGTTTAACTCCTAACTCCCTGAATTCCGCTTGTAGGACCTCATCCCGTTTTTTACCTATATCGTTGGTGCCTATGTGCACCACGACAGCTGGCTGTTCACCCTCCCCCCCCCAGAATGTCCTGCAGCCGCTCCGAGACATCCTTGACCCTTGCACCAGGGAGGCAACATACCATCCTGGAGTCTCGATTGCGTCCACAGAACCGCCTGTCTATTCCCCTTACGATCGAGTCCCCTATCACTATAGCCCTGCCATTTTTCTTCCTGCCCTGCTGTGCAGCAGAGCCAGCCACGGTGCCATGAACCTGGCTGCTGCTGCCTTCCCCTGGTGAGCCATCTCCCTCAACAGTATCCAAAGCGGTATATCTATTTTGCAGGGAGATGACCGCAGGGGACACCTGCACTGCCTTCCTACTCTTGCTCTTTCTTTTGGTCACCCATTTTCTATCTCCCTCAGTAACCTTCACCTGCGGTGTGACCAACTCGCTAAACGTGCTATCCACGACCTCCTCAGCATCGCGGATGCTCCAAAGTGAGTCCATCCGCAGCTCCAGAGCCGTCAAGCGGTCTAACAAGAGCTGCAACTGAACACACTTCTTGCACGTGAAGGAGCCAGGGACAGTGGACGTGTCCCTGAGCTCCCACATCGCACACGAGGAGCATGACACGGGTCTGGGATCTCCTGCCATGTCTTAAACCCTTGGTAAACTTAAACAACTACAATTTCAAAATAAAAATAAGTAAATTAGACAATGAAAAGAAAAAGAGAGACTACTTACCAGTCACTTACCAGGGTTAAAGAGCACCTCCTCACACTCTGCACCGAATTACCTCACTGCACCAAATTACCAAATTTCAATCCTCCACTCTGTACGAGTCTCACTCCGGATGAGTCTCCTGGAAAGTGCTTGCTTACTTTGTGCGCAGTCTCTCTGTCTTTTATACAGACCTCAGCTAACCGATGACTCAAAAAAATACTTCCTCCAAGAAGATTTCCTGCTCCATTACGTGACCATCTCAAGCAAGAACTGGGATGCATGCAGCACCTTGGGATCATTGCCAAGATCACAGAACCGACAGATTGGGTCAGCTCGATGATTAATGACCCAATGGTGACCTCAATATTTGTACTGATCCGAAGGAACTGAATATGAACATCAGACATGAATACTATCCAATATGGCAGCACGGAGGCGCAGTGGGTTAGCCCTGCTGCCTCACGGCGCCGAGGTCCCAGGTTCGATCCTGGCTCTGGGTCACTGTCCGTGTGGAGTTTGCACATTCTCCCCGTGTCTGCGTGGGTTTCACCCCCACAACCCAAAGGTGTGCAGGATAGGTGGAATGGCCATGCTAAATTGTCCCTTACTTGGAAAAAATGAATTGGGTGCTCTAAATTTATTTTTAAAAAATGGTTACTATCCAATACCGAAAGGTGAAGAAATAACGAGTGAGTTGGCTAATGCCAAGATATTCTCTAAACTAGATGCCTCCAGAGGTTTTTGGCAAATGCAATTGGATGCCGCAAGCAAAGAATTGTGTACATTGAACACACCATTTTAACTGCTTTAACAGAATGCCATTTGGCAGAATCTCAGCATCTGAGATATTTCATCGTGCCATGGAACAGATGACAGATGGCATAGATGGAGTTTGTGTGTATGGTGAATGACATTATCATCTGGTCATCTACTTCTAAGAACACAATGCCAGACTCCGGCAAGTGCTGCAGAGAATACTCCAATACGGATTGAAGGTAAATTGGGCCAAGTGTAACTTTGGTCCCTCAACGTTACAATTTCTGGATGACCAAATATCAGAATATAGTGTGCAACAAGATAATGGTAAGATTGTTGCTATGCCGAAGATGTCCATCCCAGAAGATAAAAAAAACAGTTCTGAGATTCCTTGATGTAGTGAATTTCTTAGGAAAATTCATCGTCAACCTTGCTTCTTGAACAACTGCCTTGCGCAACCTCATTAAGAAGAACACATTCTTCCCATGGACTGCAGACCACACAAAAGAATGGTCAGATCTCAAGTCAGCATTGACTATCGCACCTGTCCTTTCCTTCTTTGACCCTAGGTGAGAAACAAAGATTTCCACAGATGCGAGTCAGAATGGGATTGGGGTAGTCGTCCTTCAAAAGAATGATGATGCTTTTTGGACAGCCACAGCGCACGCATCCAGATCTCTGATGACCACGAGCAATGTTACGCTCAGATCGAGAAAGAGTGTTTAGGCTTGATCACAGGAATACCGAAATATGTGTGTGGACTTCCGATGTTCATGGTTCAAACAGATCACTGACCATTTGTTCATATCATAACGAAAGATTTAAATGATATGACTCCAAACTGTAACAAATAATCATTAAATGAAAAAGGTACGACGTTAAACTGGTGTGCACTCCAGGTAAGGATCTTATCATTGCCAATGCATTATCTCGTGCTTCAGAAGCAGATGAACAACAACTTGAGCTAGTTCAACGAATAGAAGCTCAAGCGGAACTTCTAGCTAAATCGCTGGCTTTTAAAGCAGACCAAGCAGGCCAGCAGCGCGGTTCGATTCCTGTACCAGCCTCCCCGGACAGGCGCCGGAATGTGGCGACTAGGGGCTTTTCACAGTAACTTCATTGAAGCCTACTCGTGACAATAAGCGATTTTCATTTCATTTCATTTCATTTCAAAAGATGCAATGTTACAACGAGTAATTAGCCATATGCAACATGTTTGGCCGAAATGAAACTGTTTGAATTTCAGAAATATTGAATCTGATCTCACTGCCATCGATGGATCTCTACTTTGTCTCGATCGTCTTGTTATTCCGAAGACACTGAGGCACATTATCCTCCAGAAGGTTCATGAAGGTCATTTAGGTATTGAAAAGTGTAAACGCCAAACGGGGCAAGCAGTATATTGGCCTGGAATAAATACTGACACAGCCAATATTGTGCTAGAACATGAGACATGCCAGTGAAATCAGTCAACACTGAGTCAAGAGAAACTTACAACTCACGATCGCAAGAAGACTCCGTGGTCGAAAGTTGGTATTGATCCTTTTCATTTTCATGGTGGTGATTTTGTCTTGATCATTGACTATTTTTCAAACTATCCGGACATCATGAAATTGTCTGATTCGACTTCGAAATCCGTGATCAAAGCGGTTGAAGACATATTTGCATGTCATGGAATACCTTGCAGAGTCAGACACACAATTGTCCTTGCTTTGATTTGAATGATTGGACAGAGTTTGCTCGTAACTATAATTTCACTCACATCACATCTAGTCCTCGTTATCTGGAATCTGAAGGCAAGGTTGAAAAATGTGTTTGCATTGTGAAACAACTTTTCAAGAAAGCGCTTGACTCTGTCTCAGATATGTTCTTAGCTTTATTGAATTATAGGGCTTATCTCCTACTCAGTTGTTAATGAACAGATTGTTGCGTACAATTCTTCCATGTTTACAACTAGCTGATCCTGCTCTTGAGCAAGTCATAGAGAAAAGGCAGCATCAGAAGCAGCTTCAGGAGAAATACTACAATGAATATGCAAAATCGATGGAACCACTTGATCCAGCGAATCTAGTGAGAGTTCAGATTCCCACTGGAGGATGGGCTGATCTAGCTAAGGGCATCCGCCAAGCATTAGTGCATTGTTCAAACGGCTGATGGTTCTGTTCTTAGGAGAAATCGATGTGCTCTTCTGAAAGTCAAACCTTCTCATACGTTATTTCCATATCTTCAGTTTGATGATAATTTATTACACAGTACATCAGCATCTTACAAGCAACAGGATGATTTCCAAAAGTTGTTGGACAAATCTACAATTCAATTGACTGGATTGAGGAGATCATCCAGAATCAGAAAGAAACCTGAAAGATTGAATTTGTAAAGAAACACAAATGAACGTTTTAACAAATTTTGACTGACTTGTTAACTTTTGGCACTCATGTCAATGTATCATGTAACAATGTTACTTATATTTTCCTGTTTGTAGTGTGCAAACGTCTAAAGATAAAAGGGGGATGTAATGATATGTATAATCTGAGGAGAGTGGAGGGTTAACAAGATGATGTTCATGTTTATCAACACGAGACATCATCACTGAGTAGTCTTATAAAAAGCTGCTTCTCTAGGCATTCTGGGAGAAGTTGATGGAGAAGCTGATGAAGAAGGATAGTGTGATGTTGAGTTAGAGTATAAGGAATATTAGAGAGAGATAATTAGCCAGCACGGTGGTGCAGTGGGTTAGCACAGCTGCTTGACGGTGCCGAGGTCCCAGGTTCGGTCCCGGCTCTGGGTCACTATCCGTGTGGAGTTTGCACATTCTCCCCGTGTTTGCATGGGTTTCGCCCCCACAACCCAAAGATGTGCAGACTAGGTAGATTGGCCACACTAAATTGCCTCTTAATTGGAAAAATTGAATTGGGTACTCTAAACCTAAAAAACATGATAGAGATGATTAATTACTGTAACATAGATTCAATACCGTTATTTTGTTAGCTGTTACTCAGTAGAGTGTGCAAATGAAATTACAGAGCCGTTGGCAATGATCTTTTCGTCCTCGCTGTCAACAGGGGTGGTACCAGAGGATTGGAGAGTGGCGAATGTCGTGCCCCTGTTCAAAAAAGGGAATAGGGATAACCCTGGGAATTACAGGCCAGTTAGTCTTACTTCGGTGGTAGGCAAAGTAATGGAAAGGGTACTGAGGGATAGGATTTCTGAGCATCTGGAAAGGCATTGCTTGATTAGGGATAGTCAGCACGGATTTGTGAGGGGTAGGTCTTGCCTTACAAGTCTTATTGAATTCTTTGAGGAGGTGACCAAGCATGTGGATGAAGGTAAAGCAGTGGATGTAGTGTACATGGATTTTAGTAAGGCATTTGATAAGGTTCCCCATGGTAGGCTTATGCAGAAAGTAAGGAGGCATGGGATAGTGGGAAATTTGGCCAGTTGGATAACAAACTGGCTAACCGATAGAAGACAGAGAGTTGTGGTGGATGGCAAATATTCAGCCTGGAGCCCAGTTATCAGTGGCGTACCGCAGGGATCAGTTCTGGGTCCTCTGCTGTTTGTGATTTTCATTAACGACTTGGATGAGGGAGTTGAAGGGTGGGTCAGTAAATTTGCAGACGATACGAAGATTGGTGGAGTTGTGGATAGTGAGGAGGGCTGTTGTCGGCTTCAAAGAGACATAGATAGGATGCAGAGCTGGGCTGAGAAGTGGCAGATGGAGTTTAACCCTGACAAGTGTGAGGTTGTCCATTTTGGAAGGACAAATCTGAATGCGGAATACAGGGTTAACGGTAGGGTTCTTGGCAATGTGGAGGAGCAGAGAGATCTTGGGGTCTATGTTCATAGTTCTTTGAAAGTTGCCACTCAAGTGGATAGAGCTGTGAAGAAGGTCTATGGTGTGCTAGCGTTCATTAGCAGAGGGATTGAATTTAAGAGCCGTGAGGTGATGATGCAGCTGTACAAAACCTTGGTCAGGCCACATTTGGGGTACTGTGCGCAGTTCTGGTCACCTCATTTTAGGAAGGATGTGGAAGCTTTGGAAAAGGTGCAAAGGAGATTTACCAGGATGTTGCCTGGAATGGAGAGTAGGTCATACGAGGAAAGGTTGAGGGTGCTAGGCCTTTTCTCATTAGAACGGAGAAGGATGAGGGGCGACTTGATAGAGGTTTATAAGATGATCAGGGGAATAGATAGAGTAGACAGTCAGAGACTTTTTCCCCGGGTGGAACACACCATTACAAGGGGTCATAAATTTAAGATAAATGGTGGAAGATATAGAGGGGATGTCAGAGGTAGGTTCTTTACCCAGAGAGTAGTGGGGGCATGGAATGCACTGCCTGTGGTAGTAGTTAAGTCGGAAAATTTATGGACCTTCAAGCGGCTATTGGATAGGTACTTGGATTAGGGTAGAATAAGGGAGTGTAGGTTAACTTCTTAAGGGCAGCACGGTAGCATTGTGGATAGCACAATTGCTTCACAGCTCCAGGGTCCCAAGTTCGATTTCGACTTGGGTCACTGTCTGTGTGGAGTCTGCACATCCTCCCCGTGACTGCGTGGGTTTCCTCCCGGGCACTCCGGTTTCCTCCCACAGTCCAAAGATGTGCAGGTTGGGTGGATTGGCCATGAAAAATTGTCCAAAATTCTATGATTAACCTAGGACAAAAGTTCGGCGCAACATCGTGGGCCGAAGGGCCTGTTCTGTGCTGTATTTCTCTATAACTATTTCAAGTAGTGTAAAACAAACGAGCTTTGCTTTCAATATATAGCTCAATGTTCTTTGCAAACACTATGACTTTGGTTATCTTGGAGGATAATGCAAGGAACATTATAATGTTAACTTTGTTTTCTCTCCCTCCAGGTGCTGCCAGAACTGTTGTATTATTCAGCTGCTCCTGTGAAGGAATGTACTGTTTGATTTATTCAGCCAACCATTGGGATGTTTGAAAAAGATGTTCTTGATACCCCAGTAATGAGATGGGAGAAACTGCTTTAACCAGAAATTGGTGGGAATGTGGATCTTGGTGTTTGAAGATTGGGTGCGGTCAAATAGTGCAAGTTCATTGAAAGGAGGCAGGAATTTGAGGATCGGTTAAGGGGCATGGGAGAGAGGTAATGAACACCATAAAGCAGCATAAACTGTTGAGCAAAATGACCTATTTATATCTGTAATTATCTTCTGCTGCGTTTTCAATGAGCTACCTTCCAATATCCTTCCAACATAATTGTCAGATGTGGGGAAGGTTACTGATAATTGCACAATGTTCAGCATCTTTGCGACTCCTCAGATACTGAAACAGTCCACATGCAAATGCAGCAAGACCTGGGCAATAGCCAGTAACTTCCTCCAACCCTACAAACCTCCCTATCACAGTAACCCCCCCCCCGCCCGCCTCACCAGTTTCTACAACACACAACCCCATAAACTCTCTCAGCCCCCACAACCTTCCCCATCTCTGTAAACACTACCAGGCGGAACAGCGCACCCTATCTTTGTAACCTCCTCCAGTTCTATAACCCTCCCTGTCCCTGTAACATCCTCCAACACCTACAACAGTCCCTATCGCTGTAACCTCCTCCAGTTCTATAACTCTCCCTGTCCTTGTAACATCCTCCAACACCTACAACAGTCCCTATCGCTGTAACCTCCTCCAGTTCTATAACTCTCCCTGTCCTTGTAACATCCTCCAACACCCACAACAGTCCCCCTATCGCTGTAACCACCTCCATTCCCTGCAACCATTCCTAGCTTTGTTACACCCCAGCCACTACATCCCTCCTACCTCTATAGCATTCTCCATCCTTCTCACCCTCACTATCTCTGTAACCTCCTCCATCCCCTTAACCCTCCCTATCTCTGTAACCTCCTCCATCCCCTTAACCCTCCCTATCTCTGCTACCTCCTCCATCCCCGTAACCCTCCTATCTCTGTAACCTCCTCCATCCCCTTAACCCTCCCTATCTCTGTAACCTCCTCCATCCCCTGAACCCTCCCTATCTCTGTAACCTCCTACATCCCCTTAACCCTCCCTATCTCTGTAACCTCCTCCATCCCCTTAACCCTCCCTATCTCTGTAACCTCCTTCATCCTCTTAACCCTCCCTATCTCTGTAACCTCCTCCAACCCCTTAACCCTCCCTATCTCTGTAACCTCCTCCAACCCCTTAACCCTCCCTATCTCTGTAACCTCCTCCATCCCCTTAACCCTCCCTATCTCTGTAACCTCCTCCATCCCCTTAACCCTCCCTATCTCTGTAACCCTGTCTGACCTGCTGTTGTAGACACAGCGCTCACGTGGCTCGTCCAGTTCAGTTTCTGGCCAACTGTAATCCACATGGGGATGGTGGGAAATTCAACATCAGCAATGACATTGAATATCAAGGGTGATGGTTAGATTCTAGCTTGTTACTGATTGTCATTTCCTGCTACTTTGAATCAAGCCATCATGAGGTCAGGAGCTGAGTGACCTGGGCAGAACTCAAACTGAGCTTCTGTGACCAAGTTATTGTGAAGCAAGTGTTGTGTAGATGCCGGTTGTAGCTGTATTGGAACAGCATGGCTCGTTCTGCAGAATAAGTCTTCGGTACTTTTGCCGGAATGTTGTCAGGACCAATAGCCTTTGCAGCATCCAGCACCTTCAGCCATTTCTTTCTATCACATGGAGTGAATAGAACTCTCTGAAATCTGGCATCTGTGATGCTGGGGACCTCTGGAGGAGGCAGAGAGAGATCATCCACTCGGCACTTCTGGCTGAAGGTTGTTGAAATGCTTCAGCCTTTTCATTTGCTCTGAGGTTCTGGGCCCCCGATCATTGAGGGTGCGGATATTTGTGAAGCCTCCTCCTCTAGTGAGTTGTTTAATTGTCCACCACCATTCATGACTGAATGTGGCAGGACTATGGAGCTAAGATCTGATCCGCTGGTTGTATAATGGCTTACTTCTATCTATCACTTGCTACTTATGCTGCTTGACACGCATGTTCCTGTGTTGTAGCTTCATCGGGGTGACACCTGACTGTTAGGTATGCCTGATGTTGCTCCTGGCATGCTCTCCTACACTCTTCATTGAAGCAGGATTGATCCCCTGGCTTGATGGTAATGGTAGAGTTGAGGAAATGCTGGGCCATGCGATTCCAGATTGCAGTTGAGTACAATTCTGCTGCTGCTGACGGCCTACATTGCATCATGCTTGTCAAGTCTTGAGTTGTTGAATGAGTTTGAATTCAATCTCATTTAGCATGTTGTCCGTGCCACCCAACACGATGGATGTATGCTCAATGTGGAGGGTTTTTTGTCTCCACAAGGACTGTACGGTGGACACTCCTACCAATACTATAATGCACAGATCCCTCTGCAGCAGGCAGGTGGATGAAGATGAGGTCAAGTTATTTTTCCCCATGGAGTAAATGCAAATCCACTGCCTACTCTCCATGTTGCCCTGTATAAATATAAACCTCGTCTATTTGCCACTGCCCTATCCCCATTGGCTTGAGTTATCAATTTGACCCTGAAGTCCGGAATTTCTTCACTAAACCTCTCAGCTTCTCTCTCCTGCTTTCTAATACTCTTTGGAAACTGGCCCTCCATCCAAGATGTTGGCCACATATCTCAATATTAGTCATGGTGCCAGTCAACCTTGTGTTTTACTGCCACTCGATTTGAAAACTAGCATTCTGTGGCTTGTTCATGTTTGGTTGCTATGGAGAGATACAGGTAGGGGAGGCCCGAGGAGCCTCAGGTGGCAGGACACGGATTTGGGAGCTGTGTCAAGGTTCCGGGTCAACTCTGAAGCCCAGTGCTGCCGAGAGTCACCACAAAATGGTCCCTGCTTCCCCAAGAAATGAATAAGGACAGATCAGATAAGCTAAATTAGCATCCTCTGCAAGTCAGAGGGTGGGGAATCGAAATATTCAAAATATTCAGGGGAAAACGTTCAACATCATGAGGGGGCTGGACTGAGCCGATAGGGAGAAGGTGGTCCCACTCGGAAAAGGATGGACAATGGGAGGACACAGGTTGAATGTGATTTGGAAAAGAAGCAAATGTAATGTGAGAAAAAGCTTTTTGACATTGCCCTTGTGATGCCAAGGGTATAGGCTAAGTGCTGGAAAACGGGATGGGAATAGCCAGGTGATTATTTTTCACCGACTCAGACAGTAGGGGCTGAAAAGCCTTTACTGTGCTGTAGATCTCTATGACTCTATGAGTCTATAATGAGTGGTTCGGGTCTGGTAGGCATTGCCTGGAAGTGTGGTGAAGCCAGGTTTCATCGAGATATTCAAAGGAGCATCAGATGGTTACTTGAGTAGAAACTGTGCAGGGATGAGAGGGAAAGGCAGGAGAACGACACTAAGTTCGGCTGCTCGTTTGGAGAGCCGGCGGGGACATGGTGAGCTGAATGATCACCTTCTGCGCTGTAACAGTTCTGTGATTCTGTGAAAAGGAGGGATGGACAGAGATCAACTATTCACACTGGTCAGAACATCAAGGCCGAGTAAACCTAGCCTAAAGAAATAGAGACAGAACACCCCAGGCGTGAACATAAGACACATTTCTGTCTGTAAAGTGGGCTGGAAGTTTAGAATTCACTTCTCCAATAAATCATCCAGCAAGTAAAAGAATAAAAATAATAATAAGAAGCATCTCAGTGAATCATTGTGCCTTGGACCCAGTCAATAGCTAATTTTAAACCACAGCTTCTTAGATTTACCAAAGGTCCCAAAAAGGCTAAGGTAAGGAGTCAGGGCCCAGATTAGCCATGCTCTTGTTGAGTAGAGAAGGTCTCAGTGGGTTACTCCTCTCCCTCTGTCTGTGGGACACTCAGGTCTGCAGTGGGTAGATGTTTGAGCTGTTTGCCTGCTCCCTGTCAGGCAATGGGTTAACAGAAGCTGCTGCACACAAAGTATGTGCCATGCTCCGAGCTGGTAAACAGGGACTCAGCTGGCAAGTGAGAATGGCATCTTCAAACAGCCTAATGAGACCGGGACTCGGGGGAGCCAGCAAATCCCTTGCTCACTCAGTGACAAACAAGGAGCTTGTACTGAGATACATTGCAGTAAAATGCATTTTAAACAAATACTATTGGCTTTTTTCTTTATTCTTCTAAAATGTGACGGTTGATTTAGTGACCACTGGTTTGCCAAAGACCAATGCTGTCTGTACATCATTTTTGAGTGGTTGATTGTATAAATAGATCCCTGGCTGGGCCACTACAGATGATGTGCATGAACTAACCACAGGCTCAGAGGCTGTTGCCGCATGCAGGCCCAGACAAGGGTTTCAGTGTGCAGGAGCCCCTTCTCCGAGGGGTAGCCAATGCTTTGGCAAACTGATAGACGCATATTGCTCCCTATTATTGGTACCAACCAACAAGATGAGCCAATCTATTAAAATTAAGTTACGTACCACAGCAAAATAGGATTTGAACTTGCAGGTTCTGGATTATATGTCAGGTACATTCATAGTCGATCACACGCTTGATTGTACAGCTCCTTAAGAATATACTCCCCTCTGCACAGAATCAAGGGATGGAAGGATGGAAACTCCATAGTCACTCTTCGTCCCTATCGTGATGAAGAATGAATCCCACTGCCCGACTCTGTCCCAATAATTCTGTATCAGACCCTAACTCCTGCCCCGCTTTCTAAACAAGTCTCTCTATCTCCCTCCACCCTCTCTCTCTCTCTCTCCCTCCACCCTCTCTCCATCTCTCTCCTCCACCCTCTGTCTCTCTCCCTCCACCCTCTATCTCTCTCTCTCCCTCCACCCACTCTCTCTCTATCTCCCTCCACCCTCTCTATCTCTCTCTTCCTCCACCCTCTCTCTCTATCTCTCCCTCCACCCTCTCTCTCTCTCTCTCCCTCCACCCTCTCTTTCTCTCTCTTTCTCACCCTCCACCCTCTCTTTGACTCTCTCTCTCTCTCCCTACACCCTCTCTTTGACTCTCTCTCTCCCTCCACCCTCACTTTGTCTCTCTCTCCCTAAACCCTCTCTTTGTTTCTTTCTCTCTCTCTACCCTCCACCCTCTCTTTGTCTCTCTCTCTCCCACCACCGCCTATTTGTCTCTCTCTCTCCCTCCACCCTCTCTTTGTTTCTCTCTCTCTCTCTCTAACTCCACCATCTCTTTCTCTCTCTCTCTCTCCACCCCCTCTTTGTCTCACTCTCTCTCTCCCTCTCTCTCTCTCTCTCTCCACCCCCTCTTTCTCTCTCTCTCTCTCTCTCTCCACACCCTCTTTCTCTTGATCTCTCTCTCTCTCTCTCCCTCAACCCTCTCTTTGTCTCTCTGCCTCTCTCCCTCCACCCTCTCATTGTCTTTCTCTCTCTCCCTCCACGTCTCTTGTCCCTCTCTCTCTCCCTCCACCCTCTCTTTGTCTCTCTCCTCCCGACACCTCTCTTTGTCTCTCTCTCTCCTCTCTCTCTCTCTCTCTCTCCCTCCACCCTCTCTTTGTCTCTCTCTCTCCCTCCACCACTCTTTGTCTCTCTCTCTCTCTCCCTCCCTCCACCCCTCTCTCTCTCACTCTCTCTCCCTCCACCCTCTTTGTCTCTCGCTCTCACTCCCTCCCTCCACACTCTGTCTCTCTCTCTCTCTCTCTCTCTCCCTGCACCCTCTCTTTGTCTCTCTCTCTCTCTCCCTCCACCCTCTCTCTCCTCCTCTCCTCCCTCTCTTTGTCCCTATCTCTCTCCCTCCACCCTTTCTTCGTCTCTCTCTCTCCCTCCCTCCACCCTCTCTTTCTCTCTCTCTCTTTTGCTCTCTTACTCCACCCTCTCTTTGTCTCTCTCTCTCTTTCTCTCCATCCACCCTTTCTTTGTCACTCTCTCTCTCCCTCCACCCTCATTTTGTCTCTCTCTCTCCCTCCACCCTCTCTTTGTCTCTCTCGCTCTCTCCCTCCACCCTCTCTTTGTCTCTCTCTCCCACTCCACCCTCTCTTTGTCTCTCTCTCTCCTCCCTCTCTTTGTCTCTCTCTCCCTCCCTCCACTCTCTCTTTTTCTCTCTCTATCTCTCTCCCTCCCTCCACCCTCTCTTTTTCTCTCTCTCTTTCTCTCTCTCCATCCACCCTCTCTGTCTCACTCTCTCTTTCTCTCCATCCACCCATTCTTTGTCTCTCTCTCTCTCTCTCTCACACTCCACCCTCTCGTTCTCTCTCTCTCCCTCTCTCTCCTTCCAACGTCTCTTTGTCTCTCTCTCTCTCTCTCTCTCCCCCACCCTCTCTTGGTCTCCCTCTCTCACACTATCCCTCCACCCTCTCTTTGTCTCTCTCTCTCTCTCTCCCTCCACTCTCTCTCTCTCTCTACCTCCCTCCTCCCTCTCTTTGTCTCTCTCTCTCTCTCCCTCCACCCCCTCTCTCTCTCCATCCACCCTCTCTTTGTCTCGCGCACTCTCTCTCTCCACCCTCTCTTTGTCTCTCTCTCTCCCTCTCTCTCCCACCCTCTCTTTGTCTCTCTCTCTCTCTCCCTCCACCCTCTCTTTGTCTCTCTCTCTCTCACCCTCCACCCTCTCTTTGTCTCTCTCTCTCTCCCTCCACCCTCTCTTTGTCTCTCTCGCTCTCTCCCACCACCCTCTCTTTGTCTCTGTCTCTCTCTCTATCTCTCTCCCTCCACCCTCTCTCTCTCTCTCTCTCTCTCCCTCCGCCCTCTCTTTGTCTCTCTCGCTCTCTCCCACCTCCCTCTCTTTGTCTCTCTCTCTCTCCCACTCCACCCTCTCTTTGTCTCTCTCTCTCTCACCCTCCACCCTCTCTTTGTCTCTCTCTCTCTCTCTATCTCTCTCCCTCCACCCTCTCTCTCTCGCTCTCTCTCTCCCTCCAACCTCTCTTTGTCTCTCTCTCTCTCTCTCCCTCCACCCTCTCTTTGGCTCTCTCTCTCCCTCCACCCTCTCTCTGTCTCTCTCTCTCTCCCTCCCTCCACCCTCTCGTTGTCTCTCTCTCTCTCTCTCCTCTCCCTCCACCCTCTCTTTGTCTCTCTCTCTCTCCCTCCTCCCCTCCTCTTGTCTCTCTCTCTCTCCCTCCCTCCCTCCACCCTCTCTCTCTCTCTCTCCCTCCACCCTCTCTTTGTCTCTCGCTCTCACTCCCTCCCTCCACCCTCTGTCTCTCTCTCTCTCTCTCCCTCCACCCTCTCTTTGTCTCTCTCTCTCTCCTCCACCCTCTCTCTCTCTCCTCGCTCTCCTGCCTCTCTTTGTCCCTATCTCTCACCCTCCACCCTTTCTTCGTCGATCTCTCTCCCTCCCTCCACCCTCTCTTTCTCTTTCTCTCTTTCTCTCTCTTACTCCACCATCTATTTGTCTCTCTCTCTCTTTCTCTCCATCCACCCTTTCTTTGTCACTCTCTCTCTCTCTCCCTCCACCCTCTCTTTGTCTCTCTCTCTCCCACTCCGCACTCTCTTTGTCTCTCTCTCTCCC
>NW_024055636.1:0-25769 GCF_902713615.1 Scyliorhinus canicula | reverse complement strand
ACCGACAGCATTCTCACCCAGGGACAGAGACCGTCCAGGCCCCACCGACAGCATTCTCACCCAGGGACAGAGACCGTCCAGGCCCCACCGACAGCATTCTCACCCAGGGACAGAGACCGTCCAGGCCCCACCGACAGCATTCTCACCCAGGGACAGAGACCGTCCAGGCCCCACCGACAGCATTCTCACCCAGGGACAGAGGACCGTCCAGGCCCCACCGACAGCATTCTCACCCAGGGACAGAGACCGTCCAGGCCCCACCGACAGCATTCTCACCCAGGGACAGAGACCGTCCAGGCCCCACCGACAGCATTCTCACCCAGGGACAGAGACCGTCCAGGCCCCACCGACAGCATTCTCACCCAGGGACAGAGACCGTCCAGGCCCCACCGACAGCATTCTCACCCAGGGACAGAGACCGTCCAGGCCCCACCGACAGCATTCTCACCCAGGGACAGAGACCGTCCAGGCCCCACCGACAGCATTCTCACCCAGGGACAGAGACCGTCCAGGCCCCACCGACAGCATTCTCACCCAGGGACAGAGACCGTCCAGGCCCCACCGACAGCATTCTCACCCAGGGACAGAGACCGTCCAGGCCCCACCGACAGCATTCTCACCCAGGGACAGAGACCGTCCAGGCCCCACCGACAGCATTCTCACCCAGGGACAGAGACCGTCCAGGCCCCACCGACAGCATTCTCACCCAGGGACAGAGACCGTCCAGGCCCCACCGACAGCATTCTCACCCAGGGACAGAGACCGTCCAGGCCCCACCGACAGCATTCTCACCCAGGGACAGAGACCGTCCAGGCCCCACCGACAGCATTCTCACCCAGGGACAGAGACCGTCCAGGCCCCACCGACAGCATTCTCACCCAGGGACAGAGACCGTCCAGGCCCCACCGACAGCATTCTCACCCAGGGACAGAGACCGTCCAGGCCCCACCGACAGCATTCTCCCCCAGGGACAGAGACCGTCCAGGCCCCACCGACAGCATTCTCACCCAGGGACAGAGACCGTCCAGGCCCCACCGACAGCATTCTCACCCAGGGACAGAGACCGTCCAGGCCCCACCGACAGCATTCTCACCCAGGGACAGAGACCGTCCAGGCCCCACCGACAGCATTCTCACCCAGGGACAGAGACCGTCCAGGCCCCACCGACAGCATTCTCACCCAGGGACAGAGACCGTCCAGGCCCCACCGACAGCATTCTCACCCAGGGACAGAGACCGTCCAGGCCCCACCGACAGCATTCTCACCCAGGGACAGAGACCGTCCAGGCCCCACCGACAGCATTCTCACCCGGGACAGAGACCGTCCAGGCCCCACCGACAGCATTCTCACCCAGGGACAGAGACCGTCCAGGCCCCACCGACAGCATTCTCACCCAGGGACAGAGACCGTCCAGGCCCCACCGACAGCATTCTCACCCAGGGACAGAGACCGTCCAGGCCCCACCGACAGCATTCTCACCCAGGGACAGAGACCGTCCAGGCCCCACCGACAGCATTCTCACCCAGGGACAGAGACCGTCCAGGCCCCACCGACAGCATTCTCACCCAGGGACAGAGACCGTCCAGGCCCCACCGACAGCATTCTCACCCAGGGACAGAGACCGTCCAGGCCCCACCGACAGCATTCTCACCCAGGGACAGAGACCGTCCAGGCCCCACCGACAGCATTCTCACCCAGGGACAGAGACCGTCCAGGCCCCACCGACAGCATTCTCACCCAGGGACAGAGACCGTCCAGGCCCCACCGACAGCATTCTCACCCAGGGACAGAGACCGTCCAGGCCCCACCGACAGCATTCTCACCCAGGGACAGAGACCGTCCAGGCCCCACCGACAGCATTCTCACCCAGGGACAGAGACCGTCCAGGCCCCACCGACAGCATTCTCACCCAGGGACAGAGACCGTCCAGGCCCCACCGACAGCATTCTCACCCAGGGACAGAGACCGTCCAGGCCCCACCGACAGCATTCTCACCCAGGGACAGAGACCGTCCAGGCCCCACCGACAGCATTCTCACCCAGGGACAGAGACCGTCCAGGCCCCACCGACAGCATTCTCACCCAGGGACAGAGACCGTCCAGGCCCCACCGACAGCATTCTCACCCAGGGACAGAGACCGTCCAGGCCCCACCGACAGCATTCTCACCCAGGGACAGAGACCGTCCAGGCCCCACCGACAGCATTCTCACCCAGGGACAGAGACCGTCCAGGCCCCACCGACAGCATTCTCACCCAGGGACAGAGACCGTCCAGGCCCCACCGACAGCATTCTCACCCAGGGACAGAGACCGTCCAGGCCCCACCGACAGCATTCTCACCCAGGGACAGAGACCGTCCAGGCCCCACCGACAGCATTCTCACCCAGGGACAGAGACCGTCCAGGCCCCACCGACAGCATTCTCACCCAGGGACAGAGACCGTCCAGGCCCCACCGACAGCATTCTCACCCAGGGACAGAGACCGTCCAGGCCCCACCGACAGCATTCTCACCCAGGGACAGAGACCGTCCAGGCCCCACCGACAGCATTCTCACCCAGGGACAGAGACCGTCCAGGCCCCACCGACAGCATTCTCACCCAGGGACAGAGACCGTCCAGGCCCCACCGACAGCATTCTCACCCAGGGACAGAGACCGTCCAGGCCCCACCGACAGCATTCTCACCCAGGGACAGAGACCGTCCAGGCCCCACCGACAGCATTCTCACCCAGGGACAGAGACCGTCCAGGCCCCACCGACAGCATTCTCACCCAGGGACAGAGACCGTCCAGGCCCCACCGACAGCATTCTCACCCAGGGACAGAGACCGTCCAGGCCCCACCGACAGCATTCTCACCCAGGGACAGAGACCGTCCAGGCCCCACCGACAGCATTCTCACCCAGGGACAGAGACCGTCCAGGCCCCACCGACAGCATTCTCACCCAGGGACAGAGACCGTCCAGGCCCCACCGACAGCATTCTCACCCAGGGACAGAGACCGTCCAGGCCCCACCGACAGCATTCTCACCCAGGGACAGAGACCGTCCAGGCCCCACCGACAGCATTCTCACCCAGGGACAGAGACCGTCCAGGCCCCACCGACAGCATTCTCACCCAGGGACAGAGACCGTCCAGGCCCCACCGACAGCATTCTCACCCAGGGACAGAGACCGTCCAGGCCCCACCGACAGCATTCTCACCCAGGGACAGAGACCGTCCAGGCCCCACCGACAGCATTCTCACCCAGGGACAGAGACCGTCCAGGCCCCACCGACAGCATTCTCACCCAGGGACAGAGACCGTCCAGGCCCCACCGACAGCATTCTCACCCAGGGACAGAGACCGTCCAGGCCCCACCGACAGCATTCTCACCCAGGGACAGAGACCGTCCAGGCCCCACCGACAGCATTCTCACCCAGGGACAGAGACCGTCCAGGCCCCACCGACAGCATTCTCACCCAGGGACAGAGACCGTCCAGGCCCCACCGACAGCATTCTCACCCAGGGACAGAGACCGTCCAGGCCCCACCGACAGCATTCTCACCCAGGGACAGAGACCGTCCAGGCCCCACCGACAGCATTCTCACCCAGGGACAGAGACCGTCCAGGCCCCACCGACAGCATTCTCACCCAGGGACAGAGACCGTCCAGGCCCCACCGACAGCATTCTCACCCAGGGACAGAGACCGTCCAGGCCCCACCGACAGCATTCTCACCCAGGGACAGAGACCGTCCAGGCCCCACCGACAGCATTCTCACCCAGGGACAGAGACCGTCCAGGCCCCACCGACAGCATTCTCACCCAGGGACAGAGACCGTCCAGGCCCCACCGACAGCATTCTCACCCAGGGACAGAGACCGTCCAGGCCCCACCGACAGCATTCTCACCCAGGGACAGAGACCGTCCAGGCCCCACCGACAGCATTCTCACCCAGGGACAGAGACCGTCCAGGCCCCACCGACAGCATTCTCACCCAGGGACAGAGACCGTCCAGGCCCCACCGACAGCATTCTCACCCAGGGACAGAGACCGTCCAGGCCCCACCGACAGCATTCTCACCCAGGGACAGAGACCGTCCAGGCCCCACCGACAGCATTCTCACCCAGGGACAGAGACCGTCCAGGCCCCACCGACAGCATTCTCACCCAGGGACAGAGACCGTCCAGGCCCCACCGACAGCATTCTCACCCAGGGACAGAGACCGTCCAGGCCCCACCGACAGCATTCTCACCCAGGGACAGAGACCGTCCAGGCCCCACCGACAGCATTCTCACCCAGGGACAGAGACCGTCCAGGCCCCACCGACAGCATTCTCACCCAGGGACAGAGACCGTCCAGGCCCCACCGACAGCATTCTCACCCAGGGACAGAGACCGTCCAGGCCCCACCGACAGCATTCTCACCCAGGGACAGAGACCGTCCAGGCCCCACCGACAGCATTCTCACCCAGGGACAGAGACCGTCCAGGCCCCACCGACAGCATTCTCACCCAGGGACAGAGACCGTCCAGGCCCCACCGACAGCATTCTCACCCAGGGACAGAGACCGTCCAGGCCCCACCGACAGCATTCTCACCCAGGGACAGAGACCGTCCAGGCCCCACCGACAGCATTCTCACCCAGGGACAGAGACCGTCCAGGCCCCACCGACAGCATTCTCACCCAGGGACAGAGACCGTCCAGGCCCCACCGACAGCATTCTCACCCAGGGACAGAGACCGTCCAGGCCCCACCGACAGCATTCTCACCCAGGGACAGAGACCGTCCAGGCCCCACCGACAGCATTCTCACCCAGGGACAGAGACCGTCCAGGCCCCACCGACAGCATTCTCACCCAGGGACAGAGACCGTCCAGGCCCCACCGACAGCATTCTCACCCAGGGACAGAGACCGTCCAGGCCCCACCGACAGCATTCTCACCCAGGGACAGAGACCGTCCAGGCCCCACCGACAGCATTCTCACCCAGGGACAGAGACCGTCCAGGCCCCACCGACAGCATTCTCACCCAGGGACAGAGACCGTCCAGGCCCCACCGACAGCATTCTCACCCAGGGACAGAGACCGTCCAGGCCCCACCGACAGCATTCTCACCCAGGGACAGAGACCGTCCAGGCCCCACCGACAGCATTCTCACCCAGGGACAGAGACCGTCCAGGCCCCACCGACAGCATTCTCACCCAGGGACAGAGACCGTCCAGGCCCCACCGACAGCATTCTCACCCAGGGACAGAGACCGTCCAGGCCCCACCGACAGCATTCTCACCCAGGGACAGAGACCGTCCAGGCCCACCGACAGCATTCTCACCCAGGGACAGAGACCGTCCAGGCCCCACCGACAGCATTCTCACCCAGGGACAGAGACCGTCCAGGCCCCACCGACAGCATTCTCACCCAGGGACAGAGACCGTCCAGGCCCCACCGACAGCATTCTCACCCAGGGACAGAGACCGTCCAGGCCCCACCGACAGCATTCTCACCCAGGGACAGAGACCGTCCAGGCCCCACCGACAGCATTCTCACCCAGGGACAGAGACCGTCCAGGCCCCACCGACAGCATTCTCACCCAGGGACAGAGACCGTCCAGGCCCCACCGACAGCATTCTCACCCAGGGACAGAGACCGTCCAGGCCCCACCGACAGCATTCTCACCCAGGGACAGAGACCGTCCAGGCCCCACCGACAGCATTCTCACCCAGGGACAGAGACCGTCCAGGCCCCACCGACAGCATTCTCACCCAGGGACAGAGACCGTCCAGGCCCCACCGACAGCATTCTCACCCAGGGACAGAGACCGTCCAGGCCCCACCGACAGCATTCTCACCCAGGGACAGAGACCGTCCAGGCCCCACCGACAGCATTCTCACCCAGGGACAGAGACCGTCCAGGCCCCACCGACAGCATTCTCACCCAGGGACAGAGACCGTCCAGGCCCCACCGACAGCATTCTCACCCAGGGACAGAGACCGTCCAGGCCCCACCGACAGCATTCTCACCCAGGGACAGAGACCGTCCAGGCCCCACCGACAGCATTCTCACCCAGGGACAGAGACCGTCCAGGCCCCACCGACAGCATTCTCACCCAGGGACAGAGACCGTCCAGGCCCCACCGACAGCATTCTCACCCAGGGACAGAGACCGTCCAGGCCCCACCGACAGCATTCTCACCCAGGGACAGAGACCGTCCAGGCCCCACCGACAGCATTCTCACCCAGGGACAGAGACCGTCCAGGCCCCACCGACAGCATTCTCACCCAGGGACAGAGACCGTCCAGGCCCCACCGACAGCATTCTCACCCAGGGACAGAGACCGTCCAGGCCCCACCGACAGCATTCTCACCCAGGGACAGAGACCGTCCAGGCCCCACCGACAGCATTCTCACCCAGGGACAGAGACCGTCCAGGCCCCACCGACAGCATTCTCACCCAGGGACAGAGACCGTCCAGGCCCCACCGACAGCATTCTCACCCAGGGACAGAGACCGTCCAGGCCCCACCGACAGCATTCTCACCCAGGGACAGAGACCGTCCAGGCCCCACCGACAGCATTCTCACCCAGGGACAGAGACCGTCCAGGCCCCACCGACAGCATTCTCACCCAGGGACAGAGACCGTCCAGGCCCCACCGACAGCATTCTCACCCAGGGACAGAGACCGTCCAGGCCCCACCGACAGCATTCTCACCCAGGGACAGAGACCGTCCAGGCCCCACCGACAGCATTCTCACCCAGGGACAGAGACCGTCCAGGCCCCACCGACAGCATTCTCACCCAGGGACAGAGACCGTCCAGGCCCCACCGACAGCATTCTCACCCAGGGACAGAGACCGTCCAGGCCCCACCGACAGCATTCTCACCCAGGGACAGAGACCGTCCAGGCCCCACCGACAGCATTCTCACCCAGGGACAGAGACCGTCCAGGCCCCACCGACAGCATTCTCACCCAGGGACAGAGACCGTCCAGGCCCCACCGACAGCATTCTCACCCAGGGACAGAGACCGTCCAGGCCCCACCGACAGCATTCTCACCCAGGGACAGAGACCGTCCAGGCCCCACCGACAGCATTCTCACCCAGGGACAGAGACCGTCCAGGCCCCACCGACAGCATTCTCACCCAGGGACAGAGACCGTCCAGGCCCCACCGACAGCATTCTCACCCAGGGACAGAGACCGTCCAGGCCCCACCGACAGCATTCTCACCCAGGGACAGAGACCGTCCAGGCCCCACCGACAGCATTCTCACCCAGGGACAGAGACCGTCCAGGCCCCACCGACAGCATTCTCACCCAGGGACAGAGACCGTCCAGGCCCCACCGACAGCATTCTCACCCAGGGACAGAGACCGTCCAGGCCCCACCGACAGCATTCTCACCCAGGGACAGAGACCGTCCAGGCCCCACCGACAGCATTCTCACCCAGGGACAGAGACCGTCCAGGCCCCACCGACAGCATTCTCACCCAGGGACAGAGACCGTCCAGGCCCCACCGACAGCATTCTCACCCAGGGACAGAGACCGTCCAGGCCCCACCGACAGCATTCTCACCCAGGGACAGAGACCGTCCAGGCCCCACCGACAGCATTCTCACCCAGGGACAGAGACCGTCCAGGCCCCACCGACAGCATTCTCACCCAGGGACAGAGACCGTCCAGGCCCCACCGACAGCATTCTCACCCAGGGACAGAGACCGTCCAGGCCCCACCGACAGCATTCTCACCCAGGGACAGAGACCGTCCAGGCCCCACCGACAGCATTCTCACCCAGGGACAGAGACCGTCCAGGCCCCACCGACAGCATTCTCACCCAGGGACAGAGACCGTCCAGGCCCCACCGACAGCATTCTCACCCAGGGACAGAGACCGTCCAGGCCCCACCGACAGCATTCTCACCCAGGGACAGAGACCGTCCAGGCCCCACCGACAGCATTCTCACCCAGGGACAGAGACCGTCCAGGCCCCACCGACAGCATTCTCACCCAGGGACAGAGACCGTCCAGGCCCCACCGACAGCATTCTCACCCAGGGACAGAGACCGTCCAGGCCCCACCGACAGCATTCTCACCCAGGGACAGAGACCGTCCAGGCCCCACCGACAGCATTCTCACCCAGGGACAGAGACCGTCCAGGCCCCACCGACAGCATTCTCACCCAGGGACAGAGACCGTCCAGGCCCCACCGACAGCATTCTCACCCAGGGACAGAGACCGTCCAGGCCCCACCGACAGCATTCTCACCCAGGGACAGAGACCGTCCAGGCCCCACCGACAGCATTCTCACCCAGGGACAGAGACCGTCCAGGCCCCACCGACAGCATTCTCACCCAGGGACAGAGACCGTCCAGGCCCCACCGACAGCATTCTCACCCAGGGACAGAGACCGTCCAGGCCCCACCGACAGCATTCTCACCCAGGGACAGAGACCGTCCAGGCCCCACCGACAGCATTCTCACCCAGGGACAGAGACCGTCCAGGCCCCACCGACAGCATTCTCACCCAGGGACAGAGACCGTCCAGGCCCCACCGACAGCATTCTCACCCAGGGACAGAGACCGTCCAGGCCCCACCGACAGCATTCTCACCCAGGGACAGAGACCGTCCAGGCCCCACCGACAGCATTCTCACCCAGGGACAGAGACCGTCCAGGCCCCACCGACAGCATTCTCACCCAGGGACAGAGACCGTCCAGGCCCCACCGACAGCATTCTCACCCAGGGACAGAGACCGTCCAGGCCCCACCGACAGCATTCTCACCCAGGGACAGAGACCGTCCAGGCCCCACCGACAGCATTCTCACCCAGGGACAGAGACCGTCCAGGCCCCACCGACAGCATTCTCACCCAGGGACAGAGACCGTCCAGGCCCCACCGACAGCATTCTCACCCAGGGACAGAGACCGTCCAGGCCCCACCGACAGCATTCTCACCCAGGGACAGAGACCGTCCAGGCCCCACCGACAGCATTCTCACCCAGGGACAGAGACCGTCCAGGCCCCACCGACAGCATTCTCACCCAGGGACAGAGACCGTCCAGGCCCCACCGACAGCATTCTCACCCAGGGACAGAGACCGTCCAGGCCCCACCGACAGCATTCTCACCCAGGGACAGAGACCGTCCAGGCCCCACCGACAGCATTCTCACCCAGGGACAGAGACCGTCCAGGCCCCACCGACAGCATTCTCACCCAGGGACAGAGACCGTCCAGGCCCCACCGACAGCATTCTCACCCAGGGACAGAGACCGTCCAGGCCCACCGACAGCATTCTCACCCAGGGACAGAGACCGTCCAGGCCCCACCGACAGCATTCTCACCCAGGGACAGAGACCGTCCAGGCCCCACCGACAGCATTCTCACCCAGGGACAGAGACCGTCCAGGCCCCACCGACAGCATTCTCACCCAGGGACAGAGACCGTCCAGGCCCCACCGACAGCATTCTCACCCAGGGACAGAGACCGTCCAGGCCCCACCGACAGCATTCTCACCCAGGGACAGAGACCGTCCAGGCCCCACCGACAGCATTCTCACCCAGGGACAGAGACCGTCCAGGCCCCACCGACAGCATTCTCACCCAGGGACAGAGACCGTCCAGGCCCCACCGACAGCATTCTCACCCAGGGACAGAGACCGTCCAGGCCCCACCGACAGCATTCTCACCCAGGGACAGAGACCGTCCAGGCCCCACCGACAGCATTCTCACCCAGGGACAGAGACCGTCCAGGCCCCACCGACAGCATTCTCACCCAGGGACAGAGACCGTCCAGGCCCCACCGACAGCATTCTCACCCAGGGACAGAGACCGTCCAGGCCCCACCGACAGCATTCTCACCCAGGGACAGAGACCGTCCAGGCCCCACCGACAGCATTCTCACCCAGGGACAGAGCCCGTCCAGGCCCCACCGACAGCATTCTCACCCAGGGACAGAGACCGTCCAGGCCCCACCGACAGCATTCTCACCCAGGGACAGAGACCGTCCAGGCCCCACCGACAGCATTCTCACCCAGGGACAGAGACCGTCCAGGCCCCACCGACAGCATTCTCACCCAGGGACAGAGACCGTCCAGGCCCCACCGACAGCATTCTCACCCAGGGACAGAGACCGTCCAGGCCCCACCGACAGCATTCTCACCCAGGGACAGAGACCGTCCAGGCCCCACCGACAGCATTCTCACCCAGGGACAGAGACCGTCCAGGCCCCACCGACAGCATTCTCACCCAGGGACAGAGACCGTCCAGGCCCCACCGACAGCATTCTCACCCAGGGACAGAGACCGTCCAGGCCCCACCGACAGCATTCTCACCCAGGGACAGAGACCGTCCAGGCCCCACCGACAGCATTCTCACCCAGGGACAGAGACCGTCCAGGCCCCACCGACAGCATTCTCACCCAGGGACAGAGACCGTCCAGGCCCCACCGACAGCATTCTCACCCAGGGACAGAGACCGTCCAGGCCCCACCGACAGCATTCTCACCCAGGGACAGAGACCGTCCAGGCCCCACCGACAGCATTCTCACCCAGGGACAGAGACCGTCCAGGCCCCACCGACAGCATTCTCACCCAGGGACAGAGACCGTCCAGGCCCCACCGACAGCATTCTCACCCAGGGACAGAGACCGTCCAGGCCCCACCGACAGCATTCTCACCCAGGGACAGAGACCGTCCAGGCCCCACCGACAGCATTCTCACCCAGGGACAGAGACCGTCCAGGCCCCACCGACAGCATTCTCACCCAGGGACAGAGACCGTCCAGGCCCCACCGACAGCATTCTCACCCAGGGACAGAGACCGTCCAGGCCCCACCGACAGCATTCTCACCCAGGGACAGAGACCGTCCAGGCCCCACCGACAGCATTCTCACCCAGGGACAGAGACCGTCCAGGCCCCACCGACAGCATTCTCACCCAGGGACAGAGACCGTCCAGGCCCCACCGACAGCATTCTCACCCAGGGACAGAGACCGTCCAGGCCCCACCGACAGCATTCTCACCCAGGGACAGAGACCGTCCAGGCCCCACCGACAGCATTCTCACCCAGGGACAGAGACCGTCCAGGCCCCACCGACAGCATTCTCACCCAGGGACAGAGACCGTCCAGGCCCCACCGACAGCATTCTCACCCAGGGACAGAGACCGTCCAGGCCCCACCGACAGCATTCTCACCCAGGGACAGAGACCGTCCAGGCCCCACCGACAGCATTCTCACCCAGGGACAGAGACCGTCCAGGCCCCACCGACAGCATTCTCACCCAGGGACAGAGACCGTCCAGGCCCCACCGACAGCATTCTCACCCAGGGACAGAGACCGTCCAGGCCCCACCGACAGCATTCTCACCCAGGGACAGAGACCGTCCAGGCCCCACCGACAGCATTCTCACCCAGGGACAGAGACCGTCCAGGCCCCACCGACAGCATTCTCACCCAGGGACAGAGACCGTCCAGGCCCCACCGACAGCATTCTCACCCAGGGACAGAGACCGTCCAGGCCCCACCGACAGCATTCTCACCCAGGGACAGAGACCGTCCAGGCCCCACCGACAGCATTCTCACCCAGGGACAGAGACCGTCCAGGCCCCACCGACAGCATTCTCACCCAGGGACAGAGACCGTCCAGGCCCCACCGACAGCATTCTCACCCAGGGACAGAGACCGTCCAGGCCCCACCGACAGCATTCTCACCCAGGGACAGAGACCGTCCAGGCCCCACCGACAGCATTCTCACCCAGGGACAGAGACCGTCCAGGCCCCACCGACAGCATTCTCACCCAGGGACAGAGACCGTCCAGGCCCCACCGACAGCATTCTCACCCAGGGACAGAGACCGTCCAGGCCCCACCGACAGCATTCTCACCCAGGGACAGAGACCGTCCAGGCCCCACCGACAGCATTCTCACCCAGGGACAGAGACCGTCCAGGCCCCACCGACAGCATTCTCACCCAGGGACAGAGACCGTCCAGGCCCCACCGACAGCATTCTCACCCAGGGACAGAGACCGTCCAGGCCCCACCGACAGCATTCTCACCCAGGGACAGAGACCGTCCAGGCCCCACCGACAGCATTCTCACCCAGGGACAGAGACCGTCCAGGCCCCACCGACAGCATTCTCACCCAGGGACAGAGACCGTCCAGGCCCCACCGACAGCATTCTCACCCAGGGACAGAGACCGTCCAGGCCCCACCGACAGCATTCTCACCCAGGGACAGAGACCGTCCAGGCCCCACCGACAGCATTCTCACCCAGGGACAGAGACCGTCCAGGCCCCACCGACAGCATTCTCACCCAGGGACAGAGACCGTCCAGGCCCCACCGACAGCATTCTCACCCAGGGACAGAGACCGTCCAGGCCCCACCGACAGCATTCTCACCCAGGGACAGAGACCGTCCAGGCCCCACCGACAGCATTCTCACCCAGGGACAGAGACCGTCCAGGCCCCACCGACAGCATTCTCACCCAGGGCCAGAGACCGTCCAGGCCCCACCGACAGCATTCTCACCCAGGGACAGAGACCGTCCAGGCCCCACCGACAGCATTCTCACCCAGGGACAGAGACCGTCCAGGCCCCACCGACAGCATTCTCACCCAGGGACAGAGACCGTCCAGGCCCCACCGACAGCATTCTCACCCAGGGACAGAGACCGTCCAGGCCCCACCGACAGCATTCTCACCCAGGGACAGAGACCGTCCAGGCCCCACCGACAGCATTCTCACCCAGGGACAGAGACCGTCCAGGCCCCACCGACAGCATTCTCACCCAGGGACAGAGACCGTCCAGGCCCCACCGACAGCATTCTCACCCAGGGACAGAGACCGTCCAGGCCCCACCGACAGCATTCTCACCCAGGGACAGAGACCGTCCAGGCCCCACCGACAGCATTCTCACCCAGGGACAGAGACCGTCCAGGCCCACCGACAGCATTCTCACCCAGGGACAGAGACCGTCCAGGCCCCACCGACAGCATTCTCACCCAGGGACAGAGACCGTCCAGGCCCCACCGACAGCATTCTCACCCAGGGACAGAGACCGTCCAGGCCCCACCGACAGCATTCTCACCCAGGGACAGAGACCGTCCAGGCCCCACCGACAGCATTCTCACCCAGGGACAGAGACCGTCCAGGCCCCACCGACAGCATTCTCACCCAGGGACAGAGACCGTCCAGGCCCCCACGACAGCATTCTCACCCAGGGACAGAGACCGTCCAGGCCCCACCGACAGCATTCTCACCCAGGGACAGAGACCGTCCAGCCCCACCGACAGCATTCTCACCCAGGGACAGAGACCGTCCAGGCCCCCACCGACAGCATTCTCACCCAGGGACAGAGACCGTCCAGGCCCCACCGACAGCATTCTCACCCAGGGACAGAGACCGTCCAGGCCCCACCGACAGCATTCTCACCCATGGACAGAGACCGTCCAGGCCCCACCGACAGCATTCTCACCCAGGGACAGAGACCGTCCAGGCCCCACCGACAGCATTCTCACCCAGGGACAGAGACCGTCCAGGCCCCACCGACAGCATTCTCACCCAGGGACAGAGACCGTCCAGGCCCCACCGACAGCATTCTCACCCAGGGACAGAGACCGTCCAGGCCCCACCGACAGCATTCTCACCCAGGGACAGAGACCGTCCAGGCCCCACCGACAGCATTCTCACCCAGGGACAGAGACCGTCCAGGCCCCACCGACAGCATTCTCACCCAGGGACAGAGACCGTCCAGGCCCCACCGACAGCATTCTCACCCAGGGACAGAGACCGTCCAGGCCCCACCGACAGCATTCTCACCCAGGGACAGAGACCGTCCAGGCCCCACCGACAGCATTCTCACCCAGGGACAGAGACCGTCCAGGCCCCACCGACAGCATTCTCACCCAGGGACAGAGACCGTCCAGGCCCCACCGACAGCATTCTCACCCAGGGACAGAGACCGTCCAGGCCCCACCGACAGCATTCTCACCCAGGGACAGAGACCGTCCAGGCCCCACCGACAGCATTCTCACCCAGGGACAGAGACCGTCCAGGCCCCACCGACAGCATTCTCACCCAGGGACAGAGACCGTCCAGGCCCCACCGACAGCATTCTCACCCAGGGACAGAGACCGTCCAGGCCCCACCGACAGCATTCTCACCCAGGGACAGAGACCGTCCAGGCCCCACCGACAGCATTCTCACCCAGGGACAGAGACCGTCCAGGCCCCACCGACAGCATTCTCACCCAGGGACAGAGACCGTCCAGGCCCCACCGACAGCATTCTCACCCAGGGACAGAGACCGTCCAGGCCCCACCGACAGCATTCTCACCCAGGGACAGAGACCGTCCAGGCCCCACCGACAGCATTCTCACCCGGGACAGAGACCGTCCAGGCCCCACCGACAGCATTCTCACCCAGGGACAGAGACCGTCCAGGCCCCACCGACAGCATTCTCACCCAGGGACAGGAGACCGTCCAGGCCCCACCGACAGCATTCTCACCCAGGGACAGAGACCGTCCAGGCCCCACCGACAGCATTCTCACCCAGGGACAGAGACCGTCCAGGCCCCACCGACAGCATTCTCACCCAGGGACAGAGACCGTCCAGGCCCCACCGACAGCATTCTCACCCAGGGACAGAGACCGTCCAGGCCCCACCGACAGCATTCTCACCCAGGGACAGAGACCGTCCAGGCCCCACCGACAGCATTCTCACCCAGGGACAGAGACCGTCCAGGCCCCACCGACAGCATTCTCACCCAGGGACAGAGACCGTCCAGGCCCCACCGACAGCATTCTCACCCAGGGACAGAGACCGTCCAGGCCCCACCGACAGCATTCTCACCCAGGGACAGAGACCGTCCAGGCCCCACCGACAGCATTCTCACCCAGGGACAGAGACCGTCCAGGCCCCACCGACAGCATTCTCACCCAGGGACAGAGACCGTCCAGGCCCCACCGACAGCATTCTCACCCAGGGACAGAGACCGTCCAGGCCCCACCGACAGCATTCTCACCCAGGGACAGAGACCGTCCAGGCCCCACCGACAGCATTCTCACCCAGGGACAGAGACCGTCCAGGCCCCACCGACAGCATTCTCACCCAGGGACAGAGACCGTCCAGGCCCCACCGACAGCATTCTCACCCAGGGACAGAGACCGTCCAGGCCCCACCGACAGCATTCTCACCCAGGGACAGAGACCGTCCAGGCCCCACCGACAGCATTCTCACCCAGGGACAGAGACCGTCCAGGCCCCACCGACAGCATTCTCACCCAGGGACAGAGACCGTCCAGGCCCCACCGACAGCATTCTCACCCAGGACAGAGACCGTCCAGGCCCCACCGACAGCATTCTCACCCAGGGACAGAGACCGTCCAGGCCCCACCGACAGCATTCTCACCCAGGGACAGAGACCCGTCCAGGCCCCACCGACAGCATTCTCACCCAGGGACAGAGACCGTCCAGGCCCCACCGACAGCATTCTCACCCAGGGACAGAGACCGTCCAGGCCCCACCGACAGCATTCTCACCCAGGACAGAGACCGTCCAGGCCCCACCGACAGCATTCTCACCCAGGGACAGAGACCGTCCAGGCCCCACCGACAGCATTCTCACCCAGGGACAGAGACCGTCCAGGCCCCACCGACAGCATTCTCACCCAGGGACAGAGACCGTCCAGGCCCCACCGACAGCATTCTCACCCAGGGACAGAGACCGTCCAGGCCCCACCGACAGCATTCTCACCCAGGGACAGAGACCGTCCAGGCCCCACCGACAGCATTCTCACCCAGGGACAGAGACCGTCCAGGCCCCACCGACAGCATTCTCACCCAGGGACAGAGACCGTCCAGGCCCCACCGACAGCATTCTCACCAGGGACAGAGACCGTCCAGGCCCCACCGACAGCATTCTCACCCAGGGACAGAGACCGTCCAGGCCCCACCGACAGCATTCTCACCCAGGGACAGAGACCGTCCAGGCCCCACCGACAGCATTCTCACCCAGGGACAGAGACCGTCCAGGCCCACCGACAGCATTCTCACCCAGGGACAGAGACCGTCCAGGCCCCACCGACAGCATTCTCACCCAGGGACAGAGACCGTCCAGGCCCCACCGACAGCATTCTCACCCAGGGACAGAGACCGTCCAGGCCCCCACCGACAGCATTCTCACCCAGGGACAGAGACCGTCCAGGCCCCACCGACAGCATTCTCACCCAGGGACAGAGACCGTCCAGGCCCCACCGACAGCATTCTCACCCAGGGACAGAGACCGTCCAGGCCCCACCGACAGCATTCTCACCCAGGGACAGAGACCGTCCAGGCCCCACCGACAGCATTCTCACCCAGGGACAGAGACCGTCCAGGCCCCACCGACAGCATTCTCACCCAGGGACAGAGACCGTCCAGGCCCCACCGACAGCATTCTCACCCAGGGACAGAGACCGTCCAGGCCCCACCGACAGCATTCTCACCCAGGGACAGAGACCGTCCAGGCCCCACCGACAGCATTCTCACCCAGGGACAGAGACCGTCCAGGCCCCACCGACAGCATTCTCACCCAGGGACAGAGACCGTCCAGGCCCCACCGACAGCATTCTCACCCAGGGACAGAGACCGTCCAGGCCCCACCGACAGCATTCTCACCCAGGGACAGAGACCGTCCAGGCCCCACCGACAGCATTCTCACCCAGGGACAGAGACCGTCCAGGCCCCACCGACAGCATTCTCACCCAGGGACAGAGACCGTCCAGGCCCCACCGACAGCATTCTCACCCAGGGACAGAGACCGTCCAGGCCCCACCGACAGCATTCTCACCCAGGGACAGAGACCGTCCAGGCCCCACCGACAGCATTCTCACCCAGGGACAGAGACCGTCCAGGCCCCACCGACAGCATTCTCACCCAGGGACAGAGACCGTCCAGGCCCCACCGACAGCATTCTCACCCAGGGACAGAGACCGTCCAGGCCCCACCGACAGCATTCTCACCCAGGGACAGAGACCGTCCAGGCCCCACCGACAGCATTCTCACCCAGGGACAGAGACCGTCCAGGCCCCACCGACAGCATTCTCACCCAGGGACAGAGACCGTCCAGGCCCCACCGACAGCATTCTCACCCAGGGACAGAGACCGTCCAGGCCCCACCGACAGCATTCTCACCCAGGGACAGAGACCGTCCAGGCCCCACCGACAGCATTCTCACCCAGGGACAGAGACCGTCCAGGCCCCCACCGACAGCATTCTCACCCGGGACAGAGACCGTCCAGGCCCCACCGACAGCATTCTCACCCAGGGACAGAGACCGTCCAGGCCCCACCGACAGCATTCTCACCCAGGGACAGAGACCGTCCAGGCCCCACCGACAGCATTCTCACCCAGGGACAGAGACCGTCCAGGCCCCACCGACAGCATTCTCACCCAGGGACAGAGACCGTCCAGGCCCCACCGACAGCATTCTCACCCAGGGACAGAGACCGTCCAGGCCCCACCGACAGCATTCTCACCCAGGGACAGAGACCGTCCAGGCCCCACCGACAGCATTCTCACCCAGGGACAGAGACCGCCCAGGCCCCACCGACAGCATTCTCACCCAGGGACAGAGACCGTCCAGGCCCCACCGACAGCATTCTGACCCAGGGACAGAGACCGTCCAGGCCCCACCGACAGCATTCTCACCCAGGGACAGAGACCGTCCAGGCCCCACCGACAGCATTCTCACCCAGGGACAGAGACCGTCCAGGCCCCACCGACAGCATTCTCACCCAGGGACAGAGACCGTCCAGGCCCCACCGACAGCATTCTCACCCAGGGACAGAGACCGTCCAGGCCCCACCGACAGCATTCTCACCCAGGGACAGAGACCGTCCAGGCCCCACCGACAGCATTCTCACCCAGGGACAGAGACCGTCCAGGCCCCACCGACAGCATTCTCACCCAGGGACAGAGACCGTCCAGGCCCCACCGACAGCATTCTCACCCAGGGACAGAGACCGTCCAGGCCCCACCGACAGCATTCTCACCCAGGGACAGAGACCGTCCAGGCCCCACCGACAGCATTCTCACCCAGGGACAGAGACCGTCCAGGCCCCACCGACAGCATTCTCACCCAGGGACAGAGACCGTCCAGGCCCCACCGACAGCATTCTCACCCAGGGACAGAGACCGTCCAGGCCCCACCGACAGCATTCTCACCCAGGGACAGAGACCGTCCAGGCCCCACCGACAGCATTCTCACCCAGGGACAGAGACCGTCCAGGCCCCACCGACAGCATTCTCACCCAGGGACAGAGGACGTCCAGGCCCCCACCGAACAGCATTCTCACCCAGGGACAGAGACCGTCCAGGCCCCACCGACAGCATTTCTCACACAGGGACAGAGGACCGTCCAGGCCCCACCGGACAGCATTCTCACCCAGGGACAGAGACCGTCCAGGCCCCACGACCGCATTCTCACCCAGGGACAGAGACCGTCCAGGCCCCACCGACAGCATCTCACCCAGGGACAGAGACGTCCAGGCCCCACCGACAGCATTCTCACCCAGGGACAGAGACCGTCCAGGCCCCACCGACCGCATTCTCACCCAGGGGACAGAGACCGTCCAGGCCCCACCGACAGCATTCTCACCCAGGGACAGAGGCCGTCCAGGCCCCACCGACAGCATTCTCACCCAGGGACAGAGGACCGTCCAGGGCCCCACCGACAGCATTCTCACCCAGGGACAGAGACCGTCCAGGCCCCACCGACAGCATTCTCACCCAGGGACAGAGACCGTCCAGGCCACCACCGACAGCATTCTCACCCAGGGACAGAGACCGTCCAGGCCCCACCGACAGCATTCTCACCCAGGGACAGAGACCGTCCAGGCCCCACCGACAGCATTCTCACCCAGGGACAGAGACCGTCCAGGCCCCCACCGACAGCATTCTCACCCAGGGACAGAGACCGTCCAGGCCCCACCGACAGCATTCTCACCCAGGGACAGAGACCGTCCAGGCCCCACCGACAGCATTCTCACCCAGGGACAGAGACCGTCCAGGCCCCACCGACAGCATTCTCACCCAGGGACAGAGACCGTCCAGGCCCCACCGACAGCATTCTCACCCAGGGACAGAGACCGTCCAGGCCCCACCGACAGCATTCTCACCCAGGACAGAGACCGTCCAGGCCCCACCGACAGCATTCTCACCCAGGGACAGAGACCGTCCAGGCCCCACCGACAGCATTCTCACCCAGGGACAGAGACCGTCCAGGCCCCACCGACAGCATTCTCACCCAGGGACAGAGACCGTCCAGGCCCCACCGACAGCATTCTCACCCAGGGACAGAGACCGTCCAGGCCCCACCGACAGCATTCTCACCCAGGGACAGAGACCGTACAGGCCCCACCGACAGCATTCTCACCCAGGGACAGAGACCGTCCAGGCCCCACCGACAGCATTCTCACCCAGGGACAGAGACCGTCCAGGCCCCACCGACAGCATTCTCACCCAGCGACAGAGACCGTCCAGGCCCCACCGACAGCATTCTCACCCAGGGACAGAGACCGTCCAGGCCCCACCGACAGCATTCTCACCCAGGGACAGAGACCGTCCAGGCCCCACCGACAGCATTCTCACCCAGGGACAGAGACCGTCCAGGCCCCACCGACAGCATTCTCACCCAGGGACAGAGACCGTCCAGGCCCCACCGACAGCATTCTCACCCAGGGACAGAGACCGTCCAGGCCCCACCGACAGCATTCTCACCCAGGGACAGAGACCGTCCAGGCCCCACCGACAGCATTCTCACCCAGGGACAGAGACCGTCCAGGCCCCACCGACAGCATTCTCACCCAGGGACAGAGACCGTCCAGGCCCACCGACAGCATTCTCACCCAGGGACAGGGACCGTCCAGGCCCCACCGACAGCATTCTCACCCAGGGACAGAGACCGTCCAGGCCCCACCGACAGCATTCTCACCCAGGGACAGAGACCGTCCAGGCCCCACCGACAGCATTCTCACCCAGGGACAGAGACCGTCCAGGCCCCACCGACAGCATTCTCACCCAGGGACAGAGACCGTCCAGGCCCCACCGACAGCATTCTCACCCAGGGACAGAGACCGTCCAGGCCCCACCGACAGCATTCTCACCCAGGGACAGAGACCGTCCAGGCCCCACCGACAGCATTCTCACCCAGGGACAGAGACCGTCCAGGCCCCACCGACAGCATTCTCACCCAGGGACAGAGACCGTCCAGGCCCCACCGACAGCATTCTCACCCAGGGACAGAGACCGTCCAGGCCCCACCGACAGCATTCTCACCCAGGGACAGAGACCGTCCAGGCCCCACCGACAGCATTCTCACCCAGGGACAGAGACCGTCCAGGCCCCACCGACAGCATTCTCACCCAGGGACAGGGACCGTCCAGGCCCCACCGACAGCATTCTCACCCAGGGACAGAGACCGTCCAGGCCCCACCGACAGCATTCTCACCCAGGGACAGAGACCGTCCAGGCCCCACCGACAGCATTCTCACCCAGGGACAGAGACCGTCCAGGCCCCACCGACAGCATTCTCACCCAGGGACAGAGACCGTCCAGGCCCCACCGACAGCATTCTCACCCAGGGACAGAGACCGTCCAGGCCCCACCGACAGCATTCTCACCCAGGGACAGAGACCGTCCAGGCCCCACCGACAGCATTCTCACCCAGGGACAGAGACCGTCCAGGCCCCACCGACAGCATTCTCACCCAGGGACAGAGACCGTCCAGGCCCCACCGACAGCATTCTCACCCAGGGACAGAGACCGTCCAGGCCCCACCGACAGCATTCTCACCCAGGGACAGAGACCGTCCAGGCCCCACCGACAGCATTCTCACCCAGGGACAGAGACCGTCCAGGCCCCACCGACAGCATTCTCACCCAGGGACAGAGACCGTCCAGGTCCCACCGACAGCATTCTCACCCAGGGACAGAGACCGTCCAGGCCCCACCGACAGCATTCTCACCCAGGGACAGAGACCGTCCAGGCCCCACCGACAGCATTCTCACCCAGGGACAGAGACCGTCCAGGCCCCACCGACAGCATTCTCACCCAGGGACAGAGACCGTCCAGGCCCCACCGACAGCATTCTCACCCAGGGACAGAGACCGTCCAGGCCCCACCGACAGCATTCTCACCCAGGGACAGAGACCGTCCAGGCCCCACCGACAGCATTCTCACCCAGGGACAGAGACCGTCCAGGCCCCACCGACAGCATTCTCACCCAGGGACAGAGACCGTCCAGGCCCCACCGACAGCATTCTCACCCAGGGACAGAGACCGTCCAGGCCCCACCGACAGCATTCTCACCCAGGGACAGAGACCGTCCAGGCCCCACCGACAGCATTCTCACCCAGGGACAGAGACCGTCCAGGCCCCACCGACAGCATTCTCACCAGGGACAGAGACCGTCCAGGCCCCACCGACAGCATTCTCACCCAGGGACAGAGACCGTCCAGGCCCCACCGACAGCATTCTCACCCAGGGACAGAGACCGTCCAGGCCCACCGACAGCATTCTCACCCAGGGACAGAGACCGTCCAGGCCCCACCGACAGCATTCTCACCCAGGGACAGAGACCGTCCAGGCCCCACCGACAGCATTCTCACCCAGGGACAGAGACCGTCCAGGGCCCCACCGACAGCATTCTCACCCAGGGACAGAGACCGTCCAGGCCCCACCGACAGCATTCTCACCCAGGGACAGAGACCGTCCAGGTCCCACCGACAGCATTCTCACCCAGGGACAGAGACCGTCCAGGCCCCACGACAGCATTCTCACCCAGGGACAGAGACCGTCCAGGCCCCACCGACAGCATTCTCACCCAGGGACAGAGACCGTCCAGGCCCCACCGACAGCATTCTCACCCAGGGACAGAGACCGTCCAGGCCCCACCGACAGCATTCTCACCCAGGGACAGAGACCGTCCAGGCCCCACCGACAGCATTCTCACCCAGGGACAGAGACCGTCCAGGCCCCACCGACAGCATTCTCACCCAGGGACAGAGACCGTCCAGGCCCCACCGACAGCATTCTCACCCAGGGACAGAGACCGTCCAGGCCCCACCGACAGCATTCTCACCCAGGGACAGAGACCGTCCAGGCCCCACCGACAGCATTCTCACCCAGGGACAGAGACCGTCCAGGCCCCACCGACAGCATTCTCACCCAGGGACAGAGACCGTCCAGGCCCCACCGACAGCATTCTCACCCAGGGACAGAGACCGTCCAGGCCCCACCGACAGCATTCTCACCCAGGGACAGAGACCGTCCAGGCCCCACCGACAGCATTCTCACCCAGGGACAGAGACCGTCCAGGCCCCACCGACAGCATTCTCACCCAGGGACAGAGACCGTCCAGGCCCCACCGACAGCATTCTCACCCAGGGACAGAGACCGTCCAGGCCCCACCGACAGCATTCTCACCCAGGGACAGAGACCGTCCAGGCCCCACCGACAGCATTCTCACCCAGGGACAGAGACCGTCCAGGCCCCACCGACAGCATTCTCACCCAGGGACAGAGACCGTCCAGGCCCCACCGACAGCATTCTCACCCAGGGACAGAGACCGTCCAGGCCCCACCGACAGCATTCTCACCCAGGGACAGAGACCGTCCAGGCCCCACCGACAGCATTCTCACCCAGGGACAGAGACCGTCCAGGCCCCACCGACAGTTCTTGCACTCGAAAAGATCAGATCCAGAGTCCATTGAAACATTGAAATGAAAATGGCTTATTGTCACAAGCGGGCTGCAAATGAAGTTACTGTGAAAAGCCCCTAGTCGCCACATTCCGGCTCCTGTTCGGAGAGGCTGGGGTGATGTTTGAACCGTGCTGCTGGCCTGCATTGGTCTGCTTCAAAAGCCAGCTCCTTCATCCTGTGCTAAACCAGCCCAACTGGAAGACAATTCCTCCCCCCATTACACTCATTCAAATTCTCAAAGATTGCAGATTTCATCTAACCATTAATGACATCTTCCATGTATCCTTATGCAACCTCCCTCAATCCCAGCCAACACATCACTGTCCTTTTACAACAGACGTTCCCCATCTCCCATGACCAGTCCAAATAGATTTCCCCTTGTATCCAACAACAGATGCAAGAATAAACAGATCACGTGAATAAAAGCATAAACTGGCTGCCAAGTCTGTCAGCTCCTGTGGAGAGGCACAGGGTTGATGTCAATGGTCAGCGTCCTTACATCAGGCAGTTGATGTTCCCGCTCTCTCACAGTTACTCGCTCTGCAGCTCGCAGAGCACAGCAGCACTTCAAGATGAGTAAAGAACAGATTCACATGGAGCTGCAAGCAAGGGCAGAATACACTGAGGCCTGTCTTTTATTACACTGCTCTATCATCTTTTATTACATTTCTCTGTGTGTTTTGATATACTACAGAATGTAACATGTGTTACTCAAACCTTGGTTGCTGATGAGGTTTCTCAATCTCGATGAGGAAAACTCGAACTCGTCCAGTCGTAACAAAAGGTGTATTGAGTAACTATAACAATAATTGTGTGAGTTCTTTACTTTAACATTGATACTAGTGATAAGGTCAACAAGATTTATCTACAGTAACTATGCTTGACTACACGAACCATCTGAGCTAATCTACACTCCTGTCCTGGTCACTGTACACCCGAAAGAGAGAGTGAGAGGCACAACGCGGTTGCTTTTATACCCCTGTTGGTCCGGCCCTCTACTGACCATCTGGAGCTATTGATTAATCCCTTATGTACATGCACAAAGAGATCACTACAGTCTGAACAGGGAACTGACCCACTTAAACCTGGACAGAGAAATGGCCCACTCAGATCTGGATAGGGAAAAGAAACAGTCAAATCTGTATTGGCAACTGACCCACTCAATACTGGACAGAGAAATGACACACGCCTGATACAGGCGCATGTGGTTGATCGGTGGGGCCTACATTACAGAACAGCCTCAATGGTGCGAGTCTGCCATGGTGCTCGGAGCAGCTGCTGGAGGTCACCGCGCTGCGCATGCGCGGGGTCAAGGGCAGGGGCCCATATCTGCAGATAAAGCTGCATGAATTGCTCCAGGTCCATTCTAGCCCCTGAAGGTAAATGGGTCGGTCTATCTTTTTTGAGGACACTCGGGAGTGCAATGCCAGCGTTTCTACAACAACGTGGGGAAATAGTCCCATTTTGTGAAAAACCAGCCCACTGAATTCTGTACAGGGGAAAGGCAAACTCAGCTCTCTACAGGGGAAAGGCAAACTCAGCTCTGACTCAATTCTGTACAGGGAAAGACATACACCAAACTGTAAAGGGCAAAGACAAACTCAGCTCTCTACAGGGGAAAGACAGACTCAATTCTGTACAGGGAAAGACATACACCAATCTGTAAAGGGGAAAGACAGATTCAATTCTGTACAGGGAAAGACATACACCAATCTGTAAAGGGGAAAGACAGACTCAATTTTGCACAGAGGAAACACTAACTCAATTCAGTACAGGTGAAAGATATACCAAACTCTGTAATAGGGAAAGGGACACTCAATTCTGTACAGGGGAAAGACACATTAAAATAAGGACAGCAGAAAGACACAGTCTAATCTGTCCAGGGGAAAGACGCACTCAATTCTGTGCAGGGGAAAGACACACTCAATTCAGTACAGGTGAAAAAACCGACTCAATTCTCTACAAGGGAAAGACACACACAAATCTGTACAGGGGAAAGATACTCTCAAAATGTACACGGGGAAGGCACACCTAAATATTTAAAGGGTCAAGACCGACTCAATTCTTTACAAGAGAAAGGCACACGCAAATGTGTACAGGAGCAAGACACACACCAAACTGTAAAGGGGAAAGGCAGACACAAATCTGTCCAGGGGAAAGACACACTCAAATCTGTACAGCTTAAAGACACACTCAATCTGTACAGGGGAAGCACCCACTCAGCTCTGTACAGGGAAAGCAGACTCAGTCTGTCCATGGTAAAGACAGACTCAATCTGTCCAGGGGAAAGGCAGACGCAAATCGCAGGGGAAAGGCAGACGCCAAATCGTCCAGGGGAAAGATACAGGCAAATCTGTACAGCTTAAAGACACACACAAATCTGTACAGTTTAAAGACACACCACAATCTGTACAGGGGAAAGACCCACTCAGCTCTGCACTGGGGAAACAACACTCCATATCAGTACAGGGGAAAGACACACTCAAATCTGTACAGGGGAAAGACACACTCAAATCTGTACAGGGGAAAGACACACTCAAATCTGTACAGGGGAAGTCACACTCAAATCTGTACAGGGTAAAGACACTCATATCTGTACAGGGGAAAGACACTCAATCTGTATAGGGGAAGACACACTCAAATCTGTAAAGGGTGAATACACTCAAATCTGTACAGGGGAAAGACACACTCAGCTCTGTACAGGGGAAAGACACACTCAAATCTGTACAGGGAAAACACTCAATCTGTACAGGGGAAAGACACATCAAATCTGTACAGGGGAACATACACTCAAATCTGTACAGGGGAAACTACACTCAAATCTGTACAGGGGAAAGACAGACTCAAATCTGTACAGGGAAAGACACATTCAATCTGTACAGGGGAAAGACAGACTCAATCTGTACAGGGGAAAGCAGACTCAAATCTGTACAGGGTAAAGACACTCAAATCTGTACAGGGAAAAGACACTCAAATCTGTACAGGGAGGGGACACTCAATCTGTACAGGGAAAGACACACTCAGCTCTGAACAGGGGAAGACACATTCAAATCAGTACAGGGAAAGGCCGACTC
>NW_024055635.1:0-31806 GCF_902713615.1 Scyliorhinus canicula | reverse complement strand
CAACATTCTCACCAGGGACAGAGACCGTCCAGGCCCCACCGACAGCATTCTCACCCAGGGACAGAGACCGTCCAGGCCCCACCGACAGCATTCTCACCCAGGGACAGAGACCGTCCAGGCCCCACCGACAGCATTCTCACCCAGGGACAGAGACCGTCCAGGCCCCACCGACAGCATTCTCACCCAGGGACAGAGACCGTCCAGGCCCCACCGACAGCATTCTCACCCAGGGACAGAGACCGTCCAGGCCCCACCGACAGCATTCTCACCCAGGGACAGAGACCGTCCAGGCCCCACCGACAGCATTCTCACCCAGGGACAGAGACCGTCCAGGCCCCACCGACAGCATTCTCACCCAGGGACAGAGACCGTCCAGGCCCCACCGACAGCATTCTCACCCAGGGACAGAGACCGTCCAGGCCCCACCGACAGCATTCTCACCCAGGGACAGAGACCGTCCAGGCCCCACCGACAGCATTCTCACCCAGGGACAGAGACCGTCCAGGCCCCACCGACAGCATTCTCACCCAGGGACAGAGACCGTCCAGGCCCCACCGACAGCATTCTCACCCAGGGACAGAGACCGTCCAGGCCCCACCGACAGCATTCTCACCCAGGGACAGAGACCGTCCAGGCCCCACCGACAGCATTCTCACCCAGGGACAGAGACCGTCCAGGCCCCACCGACAGCATTCTCACCCAGGGACAGAGACCGTCCAGGCCCCACCGACAGCATTCTCACCCAGGGACAGAGACCGTCCAGGCCCCACCGACAGCATTCTCACCCAGGGACAGAGACCGTCCAGGCCCCACCGACAGCATTCTCACCCAGGGACAGAGACCGTCCAGGCCCCACCGACAGCATTCTCACCCAGGGACAGAGACCGTCCAGGCCCCACCGACAGCATTCTCACCCAGGGACAGAGACCGTCCAGGCCCCACCGACAGCATTCTCACCCAGGGACAGAGACCGTCCAGGCCCCACCGACAGCATTCTCACCCAGGGACAGAGACCGTCCAGGCCCCACCGACAGCATTCTCACCCAGGGACAGAGACCGTCCAGGCCCCACCGACAGCATTCTCACCCAGGGACAGAGACCGTCCAGGCCCCACCGACAGCATTCTCACCCAGGGACAGAGACCGTCCAGGCCCCACCGACAGCATTCTCACCCAGGGACAGAGACCGTCCAGGCCCCACCGACAGCATTCTCACCCAGGGACAGAGACCGTCCAGGCCCCACCGACAGCATTCTCACCCAGGGACAGAGACCGTCCAGGCCCCACCGACAGCATTCTCACCCAGGGACAGAGACCGTCCAGGTCCCACCGACAGCATTCTCACCCAGGGACAGAGACCGTCCAGGCCCCACCGACAGCATTCTCACCCAGGGACAGAGACCGTCCAGGCCCCACCGACAGCATTCTCACCCAGGGACAGAGACCGTCCAGGCCCCACCGACAGCATTCTCACCCAGGGACAGAGACCGTCCAGGCCCCACCG
The DNA here is from genome assembly GCF_902713615.1 of Scyliorhinus canicula. NCBI lineage: Eukaryota > Metazoa > Chordata > Chondrichthyes > Carcharhiniformes > Scyliorhinidae > Scyliorhinus > Scyliorhinus canicula. Next base: position 30,303 of record NW_024055635.1, on the reverse strand, counting down.
ACAGCATTCTCACCCAGGGACAGAGACCGTCCAGGCCCCACCGACAGCATTCTCACCCAGGGACAGAGACCGTCCAGGCCCCACCGACAGCATTCTCACCCAGGGACAGAGACCGTCCAGGCCCCACCGACAGCATTCTCACCCAGGGACAGAGACCGTCCAGGCCCCACCGACAGCATTCTCACCCAGGGACAGAGACCGTCCAGGCCCCACCGACAGCATTCTCACCCAGGGACAGAGACCGTCCAGGCCCCACCGACAGCATTCTCACCCAGGGACAGAGACCGTCCAGGCCCCACCGACAGCATTCTCACCCAGGGACAGAGACCGTCCAGGCCCCACCGACAGCATTCTCACCCAGGGACAGAGACCGTCCAGGCCCCACCGACAGCATTCTCACCCAGGGACAGAGACCGTCCAGGCCCCACCGACAGCATTCTCACCCAGGGACAGAGACCGTCCAGGCCCCACCGACAGCATTCTCACCCAGGGACAGAGACCGTCCAGGCCCCACCGACAGCATTCTCACCCAGGGACAGAGACCGTCCAGGCCCCACCGACAGCATTCTCACCCAGGGACAGAGACCGTCCAGGCCCCACCGACAGCATTCTCACCCAGGGACAGAGACCGTCCAGGCCCCACCGACAGCATTCTCACCCAGGGACAGAGACCGTCCAGGCCCCACCGACAGCATTCTCACCCAGGGACAGAGACCGTCCAGGCCCCACCGACAGCATTCTCACCCAGGGACAGAGACCGTCCAGGCCCCACCGACAGCATTCTCACCCAGGGACAGAGACCGTCCAGGCCCCACCGACAGCATTCTCACCCAGGGACAGAGACCGTCCAGGCCCCACCGACAGCATTCTCACCCAGGGACAGAGACCGTCCAGGCCCCACCGACAGCATTCTCACCCAGGGACAGAGACCGTCCAGGCCCCACCGACAGCATTCTCACCCAGGGACAGAGACCGTCCAGGCCCCACCGACAGCATTCTCACCCAGGGACAGAGACCGTCCAGGCCCCACCGACAGCATTCTCACCCAGGGACAGAGACCGTCCAGGCCCCACCGACAGCATTCTCACCCAGGGACAGAGACCGTCCAGGCCCCACCGACAGCATTCTCACCCAGGGACAGAGACCGTCCAGGCCCCACCGACAGCATTCTCACCCAGGGACAGAGACCGTCCAGGCCCCACCGACAGCATTCTCACCCAGGGACAGAGACCGTCCAGGCCCCACCGACAGCATTCTCACCCAGGGACAGAGACCGTCCAGGCCCCACCGACAGCATTCTCACCCAGGGACAGAGACCGTCCAGGCCCCACCGACAGTTCTTGCACTCGAAAAGATCAGATCCAGAGTCCATTGAAACATTGAAATGAAAATTGCTTATTGTCACAAGCGGGCTGCAAATGAAGTTACTGTGAAAAGCTCCTAGTCGCCACATTCCGGCTCCTGTTCGGAGAGGCTGGGGTGATGTTTGAACCGTGCTGCTGGCCTGCATTGGTCTGCTTCAAAAGCCAGCTCCTTCATCCTGTGCTAAACCAGCCCAACTGGAAGACAATTCCTCCCCCCATTACACTCATTCAAATTCTCAAAGATTGCAGATTTCATCTAACCATTAGACATCTTCCATGTATCCTTATGCAACCTCCCTCAATCCCAGCCAACACATCACTGTCCTTTTACAACAGACGTTCCCCATCTCCCATGACCAGTCCAAATAGATTTCCCCTTGTATCCAACAACAGATGCAAGAATAAACAGATCACGTGAATAAAAGCATAAACTGGCTGCCAAGTCTGTCAGCTCCTGTGGAGAGGCACAGGGTTGATGTCAATGGTCAGCGTCCTTACATCAGGCAGTTGATGTTCCCGCTCTCTCACAGTTACTCGCTCTGCAGCTCGCAGAGCACAGCAGCACTTCAAGATGAGTAAAGAACAGATTCACATGGAGCAGCAAGCAAGGGCAGAATACACTGAGGCCTGTCTTTTATTACACTGCTCTATCATCTTTTATTACATTTCTCTGTGTGTTCTGATATACTACAGAATGTAACGTGTGTTACTCAAACCTTGGTTGCTGATGAGGTTTCTCAATCTCGATGAGGAAAACTCGAACTCGTCCAGTCGTAACAAAAGGTGTATTGAGTAACTATAACAATAATTGTGTGAGTTCTTTACTTTAACATTGATACTAGTGATAAGGTCAACAAGATTTATCTACAGTAACTATGCTTGACTACACGAACCATCTGAGCTAATCTACACTCCTGTCCTGGTCACTGTACACCCGAAAGAGAGAGCGAGAGGCACAACGCGGTTGCTTTTATACCCCTGTTGGTCCGGCCCTCTACTGATCATCTGGAGCTATTGATTAATCCCTTATGTACATGCACAAAGAGATCACTACAGTCTGAACAGGGAACTGACCCACTTAAAACTGGACAGAGAAATGGCCCACTCAGATCTGGATAGGGAAAAGAAACAGTCAAAGCTGTATTGGCAACTGACCCACTCAATACTGGACAGAGAAATGACACACGCACATCTGTACAGAGGAAGGTCACATTGGGCTGGACTCTCCGCAGCCCTGCGCTGAAATCGTGTTTGGCACGGGGGGGAGCGGAGAATCAACTTTCCCGATAGAATCGCCCAGTGACGGTGCGGCAATTCTCTGGACCCCGAATATCCAAGCATCCACAAATGACTTTGCCAGCAATACTCCGCTGCCAATCGGCTGAGTTCCCGACAGTGTGGAACTAACATTGTCTGGCGGCTCGGGACTCTGGCGTGGCGGCTGTGGATTCAGTCCGTGGCTGCCCTGGGGGGGGGGGGATCGGGCACCCGGGGGACTTTATGGGTGGCCGGGTCACAAATCGGGCCTGTCTGATACAGGCGCATGTGGTTGATCGGTGGGGCCTACATTACAGAACTGCCTCAATGGTGCGAGTCTGCCATGGTGCTCGGAGCAGCTGCTGGAGGTCACCGCGCTGCGCATGCGCGGGCTCAAGGGCAGGGGCCCATATCTGCAGATAAAGCTGCATGAATTACTCCGGGTCCATTCTAGCCCCCTGAAGGTAAATGAGTCGGTCTATCTTGTTTGAGGACACTGGGGAGTGCAATGCCAGCGTTTCTACAACAACGTGGGGAAATAGTCCCATTTTGTGAAAAACCTGCCCACTGAATTCTGTACAGGGGAAAGGCAAACTCAGCTCTCTACAGGGGAAAGGCTGACTCAATTCTGTACAGGGAAAGACATACACCAAACTGTAAAGGGCAAAGACAAACTCAGCTCTCTACAGGAGAAAGACAGACTCAATTCTGTACAGGGAAAGACATACACCAATCTGTAAAGGGGAAAGACAGATTCAATTCTGTACAGGGAAAGACATACACCAATCTGTAAAGGGGAAAGACAGACTCAATTTTGCACAGAGGAAACACTAACTCAATTCAGTACAGGTGAAAGATATACCAAACTCTGTAATAGGGAAAGGGACACTCAATTCTGTACAGGGGAAAGACACATTAAAATAAGGACAGCAGAAAGACACAGTCTAATCTGTCCAGGGGAAAGACGCACTCAATTCTGTGCAGGGGAAAGACACACTCAATTCAGTACAGGTGAAAAAACCGACTCAATTCTCTACAAGGGAAAGACACACACAAAATCTGTACGGGGAAAGATACTCTCAAAAATGTACACGGGGAAGGCACACCTAAATATTTAAAGGGTCAAGACCGACTCAATTCTTTACAAGAGAAAGGCACACGCAAATGTGTACAGGAGCAAGACACACACAAACCTGTACAGGGGAAAGGCAGACACAAATCTGTCCAGGGGAAAGACACACTCAAATCTGTACAGCTTAAAGACACACTCAAATCTGTACAGGGGAAAGACCCACTCAGCTCTGTACAGGGGAAAGGCAGACTCCAGTCTGTCCATGGTAAAGACAGACTCAAATTTGTCCAGGGGAAAGGCAGACGCAAATCTGTCCAGGGGAAAGGCAGACGCAAATCTGTCCAGGGGAAAGATACAGGCAAATCTGTACAGCTTAAAGACACACACAAATCTGTACAGTTTAAAGACACACACAAATCTGTACAGGGGAAAGACCCACTCAGCTCTGCACTGGGTAAAGACAGACTCAATTCTGTACAGGGGAAAGACACACTCAAATCTGTACAGGGGAAAGACACACACAAATCTGTACAGGGGAAAGACACACTCAAATCTGTACAGGGGAAAGACACACACAAATCTGTACAGGGGAAATATACACTCATATCTGTACAGGGTAAAGACACTCATATCTGTACAGGGTAAAGACACTCATATCTGTACAGGGTAAAGACACTCATATCTGTACAGGGTAAAGACACTCATATCTGTACAGGGGAAAGACACTCAAATCTGTATAGGGGAAAGACACACTCAAATCTGTACAGGGGAAACATACACTCAAATCTGTACAGGGGAAAGACCCACTCAGCTCTGTACAGGGGAAGACACACTCAAATCTGTACAGGGGAAACATACACTCAAATCTGTACAGGGGAAACATACACTCAAATCTGTACAGGGGAAAGACACATTCAAATCTGTACAGGGGAAACATACACTCAAATCTGTACAGGGGAAACATACACTCAAATCTGTACAGGGGAAAGACAAACTCAAATCTGTACAGGGGAAAGACAGACTCAAATCTGTACAGGGTAAAGACACTCAAATCTGTACAGGGAAAAGACACACTCAAATCTGTACAGGGGAGGGACACTCAAATCTGTACAGGGAAAGACACACTCAGCTCTGAACAGGGGAAAGACACATTCAAATCAGTACAGGGTAAAGGCCGACTCAAATCTGTACAGGGCAAAGACACACTCAATTCGGTACAGGCGAAATAACCTACTCAAATCTCTACAAGGGAAAGACTCACTCAAATCTGTACAGGGGAAAGATATACCCAAATCTGTACTGGGGAAAGGGACATTCAATTCTGTACAGTGGGCGGGCAGCACGGTGGCCTAGTGGTTAGCATAGCTGCCTCACGGCGCTGAGGTCCCAGGTTCGATCCCGGCTCTAGGTCACTGTCCGTGTGGAGTTTGCACATTCTCCCCGTGTTTGCGTGGGTTTCCTCCGGGTGCTCCGGTTTCCTCCCACAGTCCAAAGATGTGCGGGTTAGGTGGATTGGCCATTCTAAATTGCCCGTAGTGTAAGGTTAATGGGGGGATTGTTGGGTTACGTGGGTTTAAGTACGGTGATCATTGCTCGGCACAACATCGAGGGCCGAAGGGCCTGTTCTGTGCTGTACTGTTCTATGTTCTATGAAATCTGTACAGGAGAAAGACACACTCAATTCTGGACAGCGTCAAGACACACTCAATTCTGTACAGGGGAAAGACACACTCAAATCTGTCCAGGGGAAAGAGACACTCAAATCTGTACAGGGGAAAGACAGACTCACTTCTGTACAGGGGAAAGACCCACTCAAATCTGTACAGGGGAAAGACACACTCAAATCTGTACAGGGGAAAGACACACTCAAATCTGTACAGCGTAAAGACACTCAAATCTGTCCAGGGGAAAGACAAACACAATTCTGTACAGGGGAAAGACAGACTCACTTCTGTCCAGGGGAAAGACACTCAATTCTGTACAGGGTAAAGACACTCAAATCTGTACAGGGGAAAGACACACTCAAATCTGTACAGGGGAAAGACAGACTCAAATCTGGACAGGGTAAAGACACTCAAATCTGTACAGGGGAAAGACAGACTCAAATCTGTACAGGGTAAAGACACTCAAACCTGTACAGGGGAAAGACACACTCAAATCTGTACAGGGGAAAGACAGACTCAAATCTGTACAGGGTAAAGACACTCAAATCTGTACAGGGGAAAGACAGACTCAAATCTGTACAGGGTAAAGACACTCAAATCTGTACAGGGTAAAGACACTCAAATCTGTACAGGGGAAAGACACTCAAATCTGTACAGGGTAAAGACACTCAAATCTGTACAGGGTAAAGACACTCAAACCTGTACAGGGGAAAGACACACTCAAATCTGTACAGGGGAAAGACACTCAAATCTGTACAGGGGAAAGACACTCAAATCTGTACAGGGGAAAGACACACTCAAATCTGTACAGGGGAAAGACAGACACAATTCTGTACAGGGGAAAGCCAGAGTCAAATCCATTTATTGTGGTCGACCGCAGGGCTAAGTTCTAGATTATTAAAGCCTAACTTTTGTATAGCAGCTCGTCTCTCGTGCAATTGATGTTTCATCAATGCCATGGTGCGCCGGTCACCAGGATACGGCCGCACAGTCACTGACCCACCCGTGAGGAGGACGTAGTTTACTGGCCGTTGGATGCAGAAAGTGACCAGGGGTTAGGCTGCCCGCGTGTCAGCAGCGCGACCAGGCCACCGGGACACACAGGTATCCCGTGGCAGGCGGCTGCCGAGGTGTCGACTAACCTCCGTCTAACATGTCCCGTTTCTCTGCCCCCACCACCCTTCTGTAGGTTAGCACAATGTCTGTGAACAGAACGGCTATGTTCTGCGCAGTGGTTGGGGCCGCTGTACTGCATTTGGAGATGCAGCAGCATCCACACCCACAACCCGCAGTGGATGCAGGGCCAGCTGCAGCAGCAGAGGGAAGGGCCGAGGAGTTGCCAGTCGTCGAGCAGCATGGGGGGGGGAGGAGGAGGAGGAGGAGGGAGGAGGGGAGGAGGGGAGGAGGAGGAGGAGGAGGAGGGGGAGGAGGAGGAAGAGGAGAGAGTGAGGGTGCAGCCACGGTGCCAGAGGCAATGACCAAAGCCGAGGGTGTACCGTGTCCGGGTCTCTTTCCTAACAATGACGGACATCACCTGCAGGAGGAGACTCCGGCTGAGTAGGCGGACGGTGATATATATCTGTCACCTCGTGGCGCACCTCGCCCCACGTGGAACGGGGGGAGGACACGCGATCCCGGTTGCCATCAAGGTGACGGTCGCTCTTAACTTCTATGCTACCGGCTCCTTCCAGTCTCCGAGCGGGGACGTCTCCGGGATCTCCCAGTCATCGGTGCATCCGGGATGTGACCGACGCCCTCTATGCCATCGCCGATCGCTACATCACCTTTCCCGAGGACCGAGCAAGTCAAGACTCACGAGCTCGTGGATTTGCCAGCGTGGCCGGGATACCGAGGGTTCAGGGGTCAATCGACTGTGTTCACGTCCCCATGCGCCCGCCTGCAGGGGACAGGGACGTGTTCACAAACAGGAGGGGGACATACTCCATGAATATCCAGGTGGTATGCGACCCCCACATGAGGATCATGAATGTCTGTGCAAGGTTCCCAGGGAGTGTGCATGACTCCTACATACTGGCGCAGTCGTTCATCCCTGCGATGTTTGAGGGACGTCCCCCCCCGGCTGAGGGGCTGGTTGCTAGGCGACAGGGGTTATCCGCTGAGGTCTTGGCTGATGACGCCTATACGGAGGCCTCAGACCAATGCGGAAACCCGATACAACGAGGCCCATGCAGCAACCAGGGGTGTGGTGGAGCGCTGCCTTGGCCTCCTGAAGATGAGATTCAGGTGCCTGGACCGCTCCGGAGGGGCCCTGCAGTACCAGCCCGACAGGGTCGCTCGCATTGTTGTGGTCTGCTGTGCGCTGCACAACATCGCGATGCAGAGGGGAGATGGCCTGCTGCAGGAGGCGGAGGGAGAAGCCAGTGGCAGTGGTGCCAGCACAGAGGAGGAGGAGGAGGAGGAGGAGGAGAGGGAGGAGGAGGAGGAGGAGGAGGAGGAGGAGGAGGAGGAGGAGGAGGAGGAGGAGGAGGAGGAGGAGGAGGAGAGGGAGGAGGAGGAGGAGGAGGAGGGGAGAGGGAGAGAGGAGGAGGAGGAGGAGGAGGAGGAGGAGGAGGAGGGAGGAGGAGGAGGAGGAGGAGGAGGAGGAGAGGGAGGAGGAGGAGGAGGAGAGGAGGAGGAGGAGGAGGAGGAGGAGGAGGAGAGGGAGGAGGAGGAGGAGGAGGAGGAGAGGAGGAGGAGGGAGGAGGAGGAGGAGGAGAGGGAGGAGGAGGAGGAGGAGGAGGAGGAGGAGGAGGAGGAGGAGAGGAGGAGGAGGAGGAGGAGGAGGAGGAGAGGAGGAGGAGGAGGAGGAGGAGGAGGAGGAGGAGGAGGAGAAGGAGGAGGAGGAGGAGGAGGAGGAGAGGGAGGAGGAGGAGGAGGAGAGGAGGAGGAGGAGGAGGAGGAGGAGGAGGAGGAGGAGGAGAGGGAGGAGGAGGAGGAGGAGGCTGGCAGAGTGGCGGGCGCAGCACGCAGACACGGCCCAGGTGCTGGTGATGTCCAGGAGGCGGCACGACGGACCCGGCGAGGACGGCGGGCACGCGACGCCCTGGTGGCAGCACGGTTCACGCATCGCATGTGACGTCCCCGCTGAACACCAAACCACCATCTGCATCGCTAGTCATGCAGAGGGTCAACACACAACTGCCACCCCCCCCCCCCCCCCCCCTCAGTGTACACTGCTCCACTTCGACATCACCCTTATCACTGGGTCCAGACGGTATGGCACAACATTGATGGCTGTGTCAGCGGGTGTGATCAGTGCCATGTGGAATGATGACAGCCCGCTCTGCGATGAGCTGTCAGCTCAGAATCGTTAGAGAGAGTCTGACCCATGGCAATAGCTGAACCATCCACCTTGGTGGCCGCTGAGATCGTCACGGACACTCCATCACGTGCCCGCGTGGGCTAGCTGTGGGAGGGGGTAGGGGGGAAGGGACTGCACACCCGGCACCGAAGTTTCACCGCTCGTCAACCCCAGCGACACTCGGTCACCATCACGATTCCTGTGGCTGTGGAACAATCACACGGTATTACAAGTAAGGTGGAACAGTGCGTTTAATGTTAACAATTATTTACAGGTGCCCTATCCCCTACAACTAAACTGTGCCCTTCACCCGTGCCAACTTACTCAGTGTCTATCTTAGTTGCCTTACGGGCCCTACCACTACGTCTAAGTGATTCCCCAGATGATACAGCAGGAGTGGAGGAGGATTGCTGCCAATCGCCCCCCTCGACTCGTTTCTCCTTCGGCCAAGCGTTTCCTGGGGCGACCCGGCCTTGATGGGCCAGGCTGCTCTGCGGGCGTCTCGGGTGACATTGTGCCACCCTGCTCTGCCTGCTGCCCACCCGATGCACCAGGGATGGGACGGGGGGAGGCCGAGAATTCCGGGACGTCCCGTGATGGAGTTAATGGGACGGGCCCCGAAACCTCCTCCTCCCTCGGGCAGCCCGGTGGCCCCCGGGCCTCACTTTGGGACAGAGGTGCGAGCGGGGAGGTGCCCCGTCGCCCCACCGACACCTGGCGCTGCCAGTCCTGGAGGCCTGCAACGGTATCCACCAGGATCCGAAGGTTTGCAGAGACGGAGTCCAGGGAGTTAGACATTCCCGCCAGGGACTGTGCGATCTCAACCCCTGTGAGTGCACAACGCCATCCAGCACATGTGTCAGGCGGTTGATGCTCTCGGCGACTGACTGCAGGGACTGGGCCATGACCTGCTGAGACTGGGCCATGGCTGAGACTGGGCCATGGCTGTGACTGGGCCATGGCTGTGACTGGGCCATGGCTGTGACTGGGCCATGACCTGCTGAGACTGGGCCATGGCGTGCTGTGTCTGGGCCATGGCGTGCTGTGACTGGGCCATGACCTGCTGAGACTCGGCCAAGGCCTGCAGGGCGCCGGCAATGTCGTGTTGGCTCTGGCACATTGCTGCCTGTGAGAGGGCAACCCTGTCCAGGGCCGAGGATGACGCGTGCACATTAACCCCAACGCCTTGCAGAACCTGACCCATTGCCTCCACCGCGGATGCCACCCGTGCGGTGTCGGCCTGGGTCACTGCCAAGAGCGGCACCACTCCCTGCTCGTGGACGCGGATCGACTCCTCTAACAGCGTCTGCAGAGTCTGGAAGGCAGCCCTCATCCCGTCATTGTTTCCCTGGGTTTCCTGAGGCATCGGCTGTGCGGGTGGGTTGAGAAACTCCAGGAACTCGGAAAACATCTGGGAGCCAGCTGGATGCTGGGCCTGGCCTCCGCCAGTCCGGGCCCTCGGCTGCTCCGACCTCCACCTGCTGTACCTGCTCAGCTGTGATGTGCGACCCAGACTGTGACCCAGGAGCCTCATCACTAAATAGGCCGGCCGGGGTGAGTGTCTGTGGGATGGTGGATGGTGTGGGAGATAGCAGTGCCGCAAGCCCGAGGTTGTCTGTATTTAACGCCTCCTCTATGGTGTGGGGCCGCTCAGAGTCCGGAGGGTTATCGCTGGCCATTTCTGTGGCTTGTGGTATCGCCACCCTCTGGGCGTCCTGCTCCGCAGGTTGGGTTGGGGCGGATGGGACTCCCCGCTGATGGGGCACCCTCTGTCGTTCGGCCCCGGGTGAGGTGGGGGCAGATGCCTGTGTCCGTCTGCAGCCAGACGGCCCTGGTCGTTCGGCATCACGTCCTAGGGAAGAGAATGAGACGGGTTATTTAGATTTGATCGGCAGGCCGCTGGACGGTCCTAGTGGGCAGCGTGTGAAGGGACAGAGGATGGGGGAGGTGTCCCAGTGGGCAGGGTGTGAAGGGACAGAGGATGGGGGAGGTGTCCCAGTGGGCAGGGTGTGTGAAGGGACAGAGGATGGGGGAGGTGTCCCAGTGGGCAGGGTGTGTGAAGGGACAGAGGATGGGGGAGGTGTCCCAGTGGGCAGGGTGTGTGAAGGGACAGAGGATGGGGGAGGTGTCCCAGTGGGCAGGGTGTGTGAAGGGACAGAGGATGGGGGAGGTGTCCCAGTGGGCAGGGTGTGTGAAGGGACAGAGGATGGGGGAGGTGTCCCAGTGGGCAGGGTGTGTGAAGGGACAGAGGATGGGGGAGGTGTCCCAGTGGGCAGGGTGTGTGAAGGGACAGAGGATGGGGGAGGTATCCCAGTGGGCAGGGTGTGTGAAGGGACAGAGGATGGGGGAGGTGTCCAGTGGGCAGGGTGTGTGAAGGGACAGAGGATGGGGGAGGTATCCAGTGGGCAGGGGTGTGAAGGGACAGAGGATGGGGAGGTGTCCCAGTGGGCAGAGTGTGTGAAGGGACAGAGGATGGGGGAGGTGTCCCAGTGGGCAGGGTGTGAAGGGACAGAGGATGGGGGAGGTGTCCAGTGGGCAGGGTGTGTGAAGGGACAGAGGATGGGGGAGGTATCCCAGTGGGCAGGGTGTGGACAGAGGATGGGGGAGGGTGGTTGTGGGGGGGGGGGTGTTTGCCATGCAGGGTTGTCTCACTTGTTGCAGCTCCGCCAACCTCGCTTTGCGCGATCTCCCGGGTGGCAGATCCCCCAACAAGGTCCAGTGCCCTCTGCTCAAACGTGGTGAGGGGTGCAGAATGGGCGAACCCCCTCCAGTCTTGTTCCGGGGCCACCAGGGTAGATCATTACAATACGGCAGGGATCAGCAGGCCGTTCAGATACTGGCACAGGTTGGTGGTCAAAGTGTAACAAGACCATTGCATCTCTCCAGGGGGGCCAGAGCGCTGGGTCTGTGACTACTTAGAGAACCACCCTCAACTCACTCTGCCCCAATCCCCGATGCCCTCTACGTGGGAGGATGATGCCCCTCCTCTGCTCGATTGAATCCAGCAGCGTCACGACGTCAGCCTCCAAGAATCACGGTGCTGCTCTCCTTGGCTCCGACATCTTGGCCCACAGTTTCTGTGCCCTACCCGCACCTTTTTACGGTGTCGGGCGGTGTCACGTGGGCGTGTTCGTGTCGTCGCCGCGTTCCGGAGTCATCGCGCACGTGATTTACGCGGCCCCATTCCTAGCCCGTTTCCTGGACGTGAATACGTCGGAAACGGGGCCGTGTCGGGTCGGGTCGTTTTCACGGCCGACTTTGCGATTTTCCGCGGGTGCGGAGAATCTCGCCCGCCTCCCGATGGGAGAATTGCACCCAAGGTAGATTTTGTCATTGTGTTATCCTTATATACCTGTAAAGGTATAGCTAGGGTGCAGAGGAAGTGCATTTTAGTTCATCTTTTCTTGTTTAGTAAATGTGTTATTTTCTTGTTGAAAGTTTATCAGCTGACCCCTCTGACCTCAGTAGTCACGCTCCATGTATGTAAATAGAAAAATAGAAGTTATTACCTATGGAGCAGGTACCACCCTAACACCTGAATTGTCCAGCCGTAACCTCAGCTGGCATCATTACTCTTGCCACTGATATATGTTTGCAAGTTGACCCAACCTGTTGGCTGCATTATAAATTGACCAGCGAGGGTGCAGAGGAGATTGACCAGGATGTTCCCTGGGCGGCAGCATTTCAGCGATGAAGAGAGGCTGGTTAGGCTGAGGTTGTTCTCCTGACAGAGATGGGGGAAACTCTTCCTGCTGGTAAAAGGATCAAGGACAAGAGGGCACAAATTTAGTGATTTTCAAAAGAAGCAAATGTGATGTGAGAAAAAATCTATTTCACACAAGGAGTGGGTTAGAATCTGGAATGTACTGTCAGGAAGTGTGGTGGAGGCAGGTTCAATCATTGATTATTGAACTCCCTGTTGGACTGTGACTTTAATAAGGACACGGGGAGTTCACAGCGACGGACATAAAGTAACGTAGTTTTATTTTCAACAGAATATATACACTGCCTGGTAGATCCCGACTGTGTTCCTGTTCTGTTGGCACCTTACTGGCTGACCGTTTATACCGAGGTGAGTATAGATTCCCTGTCCCAAGTGCGGGAGCCCGTTCTCCGCAAGGACCTTGGGGGAGATAATCATTCCTACACTGTCGGCCCATGTGGGATATTGCTCCATCTTAAACCCTTTTTAAATATCCTATACATGTATTGTCTCAATGCAAAAATCCTCCCTCCCACCCTCCCCTCCCACAGAAGGCCATTTGCCTGTTTTGACTTAAGGTTGCAATCTCTCTCAGCTAAAGTACAGCATTCGACACATTCTCCCTCTCTTTAGATCTGGTGAAGAATCGGCAGACTTGAAATGTTTGCAATGATATGTATAATCTGAGGAGAGTAAATGGTTAACAAGATGATGTTCATGTATATCAACACTAGATGGCATCAGTGAGTAGTCTTAGAAAAGACTGTGCCTCTAAGAATTCTGGGAGAAGCTGAGAGAGATGGATAGTGTGAGGTTGACTTAGAGTTTAGGTTGTATTAGGGAGAGGTAACTAATTACTGTAACATAGATTCAATACAATTATTTTGTTAGCTGTTACTCAGTGGAGTGTGCAAACCATTTCACGTAGTGTTAAATAAACTAGCGTTGGTTTAAATATATAACCTAATGTTCTTTGTAAACACTACGACTTTGGCTATCTTGGAGAACAAGACAAGGAACATTACATGGTACCAGGTAATTACCGAAGTAATTTAGGTAAAATTAGTTAGGATCTAAGAAGAAAGAAAATCAGCCCGTGTTGAGACTTTGATGGCAAGACTGCTTCCAGACCTGTTACATCAACTCACCCAGACAAGTCCAGACCTCATGGAGAAACTGCAGACTCTGAAACAGTTCCGGACTTCTGGTAAAATTGATGTCAATTCAAAAATATTCCTGGAGGAATTTCAACTGTCCCTCTCTGCCTCAGATGTAGAAACTGCTGGTGATAACAGAAAACTTCTGTTATTTCTAACAATGGCTGGACCGCAGGCTATTGAACGATATAACTCCTTCCAACTTTCCATGGAAGATGAAAAAAATAAATTTAATGTACTTATTGAAAAATGTGATCTTCATTGCTCAAATTATTGAAACTTATGAGCAATTTGTCTTTAAAACAAGACAGCAGAAAGATGGAGGATCCGTGAATTGCTTCATTACTGATTTCAGATTAAAGTCACAAAACTGCAATTTCTCAATTTTGTCAGATTCGATGGTCAGGAATCAAATCGTTCTTGGCATCAAAATATGGGAAACTCAGAGAACATTTATTAAGGCAGAAAAAATTAAAATTGGAAGATGGAATTGAAACGTGTAGAGCAAATGAAATATCCAAGAATCAATATTCAGAAACGCTGATAAATGAAATGAAAATGAAATGAAAATCGCTTGTTGTCACGAGTAGGCTTCAAATGAAGTTACTGTGAAAAGTAAGACTGTGTGAAAACGCATCTTGGGGCTGACTGCGCTGGATCTGTGGCGCAGTTGAGAAACAAGCACATTTCAGACAGCAACCATATTGCGCATGTTCATTGTCGTTCTGCACATGCACACAACGCAATTTGGACAAAGACCGTTCTGCGCATGTGCGCAACTAATTTGCACATGACAAAAGCAATGTCCTGACACGTGGACATGGTGGACATGCCCACCCACATAACAAATGGCAACACATGGAAATATTTGGTCCAAAGATAGCAAACTGAATCACTTTGCTGTTCAATGCTGAACTGCATTAAAAGGGACACACTTTAAAACTTCAAATTTACTGAAGAAACAAACAAATGTTCAGTGTTTTTTTTTTATAAATTTAGATTAGCCAATTATTTTTTCCAATTAAGGGGCAATTTAGCGTGGCCAATCCACCTACTCTGCACATTTTTGGGTTGTGGGGGCGAAACCCACCCAGACACGGGGAGAACGTGCAAACTCCACACGGACAGTGACCCAGAGCCGGGATCGAACCTGGGACCTCAGCGCCGTGAGGCGGTTGTGCCTAAAATGTTCAGTGTTAATACAAATGTGGAAACCTCTAAATTGGGTAAGCCTAATCATTAATATAGATGCTTATTGTCTTCAAGGTTATTTCTTTGTCGGAATTGTGGAGAAGTACCAGACAACTGGAAAGAACACTTCCTATCCACAGATGCTGCATCCCACAGAATTGATGAACACGGGATACGAATCGAACACTCCATTACAAGTCAATGGTTCTGAGATGGTGTTCAAACTGGACACTGCAACATCTGCAAATGTAATCAATACTTTTGATTTGTCACAACTTTGTCATAGTCCCAAGATTCAGAAAACTGACTGTCAGTAACGTGACTACAATGGTAACACGTTTACTTCTTTAGGATCATACTATCTCTCAGTGACTACAACGATACTGTGATACTCTTGCAGTTTGAGATTGTTGAGGCTAGAATTCATCACTGTCAGATGCACAAGACTGTCAAGACTTACACCTTGTGAAACAAATCCACAGCACAGACACACCTCTTCCACCTGTGCAAGAAGGTATTGGAAATATCCTCACTAGATTTTCTCAGGTATTTGAAAGTATGGGTACTCTTCCTTACCAATACAAAAATCAACTAAAGGTGAATGCTAAACCAGTGGTACTTCCTCCAAGAAGATTTCCTGCTCCATTACGTGACCATCTCAAGCAAGAACTGGGATCCATGCAGCACCTTGGGATCATTGCCAAGATCACAGAACCGACAGATTGGGTCAGCTCGATGATTAAAGACCCAATGGTGACCTCAATATTTGTACTGATCCGAAGGATCAGAATATGAACATCAGACATGAATACTATCCAATCTGGCAGCACGGTGGGGCAGTGGGTTAGCCCTGCTGCCTCACGGCGCTGAGGTCCCAGGTTCGATCCCGGCTCTGGGTCACTGTCCGTGTGGAGTTTGCACATTCTCTCCGTGTTTGCGTGGGTTTCGCCCCCACAACCCAAAGGTGTGCAGGATAGGTGGAATGGCCATGCTAAATTGCCCCTTACTTGGAAAAAATGAATTTGGTACTCTAAATTTATTTTTAAAAAATGGTTACTATCCAATACCAAAAGGTGAAGAAATAACGAGTGAGTTGGCTAATGCCAAGATATTCTCTAAACTAGATGCCTCCAGAGGTTTTTTGCAAATGCAACTGGATGCCACACGCAAAGAACTGTGTACATTGAACACACCATTTTAACTGCTTTAACAGAATGCCATTTGGCAGAATCTCAGCATCTGAGATATTTCATCGTGCCATGGAACAGATGACAGACGGCATAGATGGAGTTTGTGTGTATGGTGAATGATATTATCATCTGGTCATCTACTTCTGAAGAACACAATGCCAGACTCCGGCCAGTGCTGCAGAGAATACACCAATACGGATTGAAGGTAAATTGGGCCAAGTGTAACTTTGGTGCCTCAACGTTACAATTTCTGGATGACCAAATATCAGAATATAGTGTGCAACAAGATAATGGTAAGATTGTTGCTATGCCGAAGATGTCCATCCCAGAAGATAAAAAAAACAGTTCTGAGATTCCTTGATGTAGTGAATTTCTTAGGAAAATTCATCGTCAACCTTGCTTCTTGAACAACTGCCTTGTGCAACCTCATTAAGAAGAACACATTCTTCCCATGGACTGCAGACCACACAAAAGAATGGTCAGATCTCAAGTCAGCATTGACTATCGCACCTGTCCTTTCCTTCTTTGACCCTGGGTGAGAAACGAAGATTTCCACAGATGCGAGTCAGAATGGGATTGGGGTAGTTGTCCTTCAGAAGAATGATGATGCTTTTTGGACAGCCACAGCGCACACATCCAGATCTCTGACGACCACGAGCAATGTTATGCTCAGATCGAGAAAGAGTGTTTAGGCTTGATCACAGGAATACCGAAATATGTGTGTGGACTTCCGATGTTCATGGTTCAAACAGATCACTGACCATTTGTTCATATCATAACGAAAGATTTAAATGATATGACTCCAAACTGTAACAAATAATCATTAAATGAAAAAGGTACGACGTTAAACTGGTGTGCACTCCAGGTAAGGATCTTATCATTGCCAATGCATTATCTCGTGCTTCAGAAGCAGATGTACAACAACTTGAGATAGTTCAACTAATAGAAGCTCAAACGGAACTTCAAGCTAAATCGCTGGCTTTTAAAGCAGACCAAGCAGGCCAGCAGCGCGGTTCGATTCCCATACCAGCCTCCCCGGACAGGCGCCGGAATGTGGCGACTAGGGGCTTTTCACAGTAACTTCATTGAAGCCTACTCGTGACAATAAGCAATTTTCATTTCATTTCAAAAGATGCAATGTTACAACGAGTAATTAGCCATATGCAACATGTTTGGCCGAAATGAATCTGTTTGAATTTCAGAAATATTGAATCTGATCTCACTGCCGTCGATGGATTTCTACTTTGTCTCGATCATCCTGTTAATCCGAAGACACTGAGGCACATTATCCTCCAGAAGGTTCATGAAGGTCATTTAGGTATTGAAAAGTGTAATCGCCAAACGGGGCAAGCAGTATATTGGCCTGGAATAAATACTGACACAGCCAATATTGTGCTAGAACATGAGACATGCCAGTGAAATCAGTCAACACTGAGTCAAGAGAAACTTACAACTCACGATCGCAAGAAGACTCCGTGGTCGAAAGTTGGTATTGACCCTTTTCATTTTCATGGTCGTGATTTTGTCTTGATCATTGACTATTTTTCAAACTATCCGGACATCATGAAATTGTCTGATTCGACTTCAAAATCCGTGATCAAAGCGGTTGAAGAAATATTTGCATGTCATGGAATACCTTGCAGAGTCAGACAGACAATTATCCTTGCTTTGATTTGAATGATTGGACAGAGTTTGCTCGTAACTATAATTTCACTCACATCACATCTAATCCTCGTTATCTGGAATCTGAAGGCAAGGTTGAAAAATGCGTTTGCATTGTGAAACAACTTTTCAAGAAAGCGCTTGACTCTGTCTCAGATATGTTCTTAGCTTTATTGAATTATAGGGCTTATCTCCTACTCAGTTGTTAATGAACAGATTGTTGCGTACAATTCTTCCATGTTTACAACTAGCTGATCCTGCTCTTGAGCAAGTCATAGAGAAAAGGCAGCATCAGAAGCAGCTTCAGGAGAAATACTACAATGAATATGCAAAATCGATGGAACCACTTGATCCAGCGAATCTAGTGAGAGTTCAGATTCCCACTGGAGGATGGGCTGATCTAGCTAAGGGCATCCGCCAAGCATTAGTGCATTGTTCAAACGGCTGATGGTTCTGTTCTTAGGAGAAATCGATGTGCTCTTCTGAAAGTCAAACCTTCTCATACGTTATTTCCATATCTTCAGTTTGATGATAATTTATTACACAGTACATCAGCATCTTACAAGCAACAGGATGATTTCCAAAAGTTGTTGGACAAATCTACAATTCAATTGACTGGATTGAGGAGATCATCCAGAATCAGAAAGAAACCTGAAAGATTGAATTTGTAAAGAAACACAAATGAACGTTTTAACAAATTTTGACTGACTTGTTAACTTTTGGCACTCATGTCAATGTATCATGTAACAATGTTACTTATATTTTCCTGTTTGTAGTGTAAAAACGTCTAAAGATAAAAGGGGGATGTAATGGTATGTATAATCTGAGGAGAGTGGAGGGTTAACAAGATGATGTTCATGTTTATCAACACGAGAAATCATCACTGAGTAGTCTTATAAAAAGCTGCTTCTCTAGGCATTCTGGGAGAAGTTGATGGAGAAGCTGATGAAGAAGGATAGTGTGATGTTGAGTTAGAGTATAAGGAATATTAGAGAGAGATAATTAGCCAGCACGGTGGTGCAGTGGGTTAGCACAGCTGCTTGACGGTGCCGAGGTCCCAGGTTCGGTCCCGGCTCTGGGTCACTATCCGTGTGGAGTTTGCACATTCTCCCCGTGTTTGCATGGGTTTCGCCCCCACAACCCAAAGATGTGCAGACTAGGTAGATTGGCCACACTAAATTGCCCCTTAATTGGAAAAATTGAATTGGGTGCTCTAAACCTAAAAAAAATGATAGAGATGATTAATTACTGTAACATAGATTCAATACCGTTATTTTGTTAGCTGTGTGCGAACTATTTCAAGTACTGTAAAACAAACGAGCTTTGCTTTCAATATATAGCTCAATGTTCTTTGCAAACACTATGACTTTGGTTATCTTGGAGGATAATGCAAGGAACATTATAATGTTAACTTTGTTTTCTCTCCCTCCAGGTGCTGCTAGAACAGTTGTATTATTCCAGCTGTTCCTGTGAAGGAATGTACTGTTTGATTTATTCAGCCAACCATTGGGATGTTTGAAAAAGATGTTCTTGATACCCCAGTAATGAGATGGGAGAAACTGCTTTAAACAGAGATTGGTGGGAATGTGGATCTTGGTGTTTGAAGATTGGGTGGGGTCAAATAGTGCAAGTTCATTGAAAGGAGGCAGGAATTTGAGGATCGGTTAAGGGGCATGGGAGAGAGGTAATGAACACCATAAAGCAGCATAAACTGTTGAGCAAAATGACCTATTTATATCTGTAATTATCTTCTGCAGCGTTTTCAATGAACTACCTTCCAATATCCTTCCAACATAATTGTCAGATGTGGTGAAGGTTACTGATAATTCCACAATGTTCAGCATCTTTTGCGACTCCTCAGATACTGAAACAGTCCACATGCAAATGCAGCAAGACCTGGGCAATAGCCAGTAACTTCCTCCAACCCTACACACCTCCCTATCACAGTAACACCCCCAACCCCTCACCAGTTTCTACAACACACAACCCCATAAACTCTCTCAGCCCACACAACCTTCCCCATCTCTGTAAATACTACCAGGCGGAACAACGCACCCTATCGCTGTAACCTCCTCCAGATCTATATCTCTCCCTGTCCTTGTAACATTGTCCAACACCTACAACAGTCCCTATCGCTGTAACCTCCTCCAGATCTATAACACTCCCTGTCCCTGTAACATCCTCCAACACCTACAACAGTCCCTATCGCTGTAACCACCTCCAGATCTATAACACTCCCTGTCCCTGTAACAACCTCCAACACCTACAACAGCCCCCCTATCGCTGTAACCTCCTCCAGTTCTATAACCCTCCCTGTCCTTGTAACATCCTCCAACACCTACAACAGTCCGCCTATCGCTGTAGCCTCCTCCAGTTCTATAACTCTCCCTGTCCTTGTAACATCCTCCAACACCTACAACAGCCCCCCTATCGCTGTAACCTCCTCCAGATCTATAACACTCCCTGTCCTTGTAACATCCTCCAACACCTACAACAGTCCCTATCGCTGTAACCACCTCCAGTTCTATAACTCTCCCTGTCCCTGTAACATCCTCCAACACCTACAACAGTCCCTATCGCTGTAACCACCTCCAGTTCTATAACACTCCCTGTCCTTGTAACATCCTCCAACACCTACAACAGTCCCTATCGCTGTAACCTCCTCCAGTTCTATAACACTCCCTGTCCTTGTAACATCCTCCAACACCTACAACAGCCCCCCTATCGCTGTAACCTCCTCCAGATCTATAACCCTCCCTGTCCCTGTAACATCCTCCAACACCTACAACAGTCCCTATCGCTGTAACCTCCTCCAGATCTATAACACTCCCTGTCCTTGTAACATCCTCCAACACCTACAACAGTCCCTATCGCTGTAACCACCTCCAGTTCTATAACACTCCCTGTCCTTGTAACATCCTCCAACACCTACAACAGCCCCCCTATCGCTGTAACCTCCTCCAGATCTATAACACTCCCTGTCCCTTTAACATCCTCCAACACCTACAACAGCCCCTATCGCTGTAACCTCCTCCAGATCTATAACCCTCCCTGTCCCTGTAACATCCTCCAACACCTACAACAGTCCCTATCGCTGTAACCTCCTCCAGATCTATAACACTCCCTGTCCCTGTAACATCCTCCAACACCTACAACAGTCCCTATCGCTGTAACCTCCTCCAGTTCTATAACCCTCCCTGTCCCTGTAACATCCTCCAACACCTACAACAGTCCCTATCGCTGTAACCTCCTCCAGTTCTATAACACTCCCTGTCCCTGTAACATCCTCCAACACCTACAACAGTCCCTATCGCTGTAACCTCCTCCAGTTCTATAACACTCCCTGTCCCTTTAACATTCTCCAACACCTACAACAGTCCCTATCGCTGTAACCTCCTCCAGTTCTATAACACTCCCTGTCCTTGTAACATCCTCCAACACCTACAACAATCCCTATCGCTGTAACCTCCTCCAGTTCTATAACACTCCCTGTCCTTGTAACATCCTCCAACACCTACAACAGTCCCTATCGCTGTAGCCTCCTCCAGATCTATAACCCTCCCTGTCCCTATAACACCCTCCAACACCTACAACAGTCCCTATCGCTGTAACCTCCTCCAGTTCTATAACACTCCCTGTCCTTGTAACATCCTCCAACACCTACAACAGCCCCTATCGCTGTAACCTCCTCCAGATCTATAACCCTCCCTGTCCCTGTAACATCCTCCAACACCTACAACAGTTCCTATCTTTGTAACGTCCTCCATTCCCTGCAACCCTTCCTCGCTTTGTTACACCCCCAGCCACTACATCCCTTCCTACCTCTATAGCATTCTCCATCCTTCTCACCCTCCCTATCTCTGTAACCTCCTCCAGCCCCTTAACCCTCCCTATCTCTGTAACCTCCTCCATCCCCTTAACCCTCCCTATCTCTGTAACCTCCTCCAGCCCCTTAACCCTCCCTATCTCAGTAACCTCCTCCATCCCCTTAACCCTCCCTATCTCTGTAACCTCCTCCATCCCCTTAACCCTCCCTATTTCTGTAACCTCCTCCATCCCCTTAACCCTCCCTATCTCTGTAACCTCCTCCATCCCCTTAACCCTCCCAATCTCTGCTACCTCCTCCATCCCCTTAACCCTCCCTATCTCTGTAACCTCCTCCATACCCTTAACCCTCCCTACCTCAGTAACCTCCTCCATCCCCTTAACCCTCCCTATCTCTGTAACCTCCTCCATTCCCTAAACCCTCCCTATCTCTGTAACCTCCTCCATACACTTAACCCTCCCTACCTCTGTAAACTCTATCTCCTTAACCCTCCCTATCTCTGTAACCTCCTCCACCCCCTTAACCCTCCCTATGTAACCTCCTACATCCCATTAACCCTTCCTATCTCTGTAACCTCCTCCATTCCCTTAACCCTCCCTATCTCTGTAACCTCCTCCAGCCCCTTAAGCCTCCCTATCTCTGTAACCTCCTCCATCCCCGTAACCCTCCCTATCTCTGTAACCTCCTCCATCCCCTTAACCCTCCCTATCTCTGTAACCTCCTCCAACCCCTTAACCCTCCCTATCTCTGTAACCTCCTCCATCCCCTTAACCCTCCCTATCCCTGTAACCTCCTCCATCCCCTTAACCCTCCCTATCTCTGTAACATCCTACATCCCCTTAACCCTCCCTATCTCTGTAACCTCCTCCAACCCCTTAACCCTCCCTATCTCAGTAACCTCCTCCATCCCCTTAACCCTCCCTATCTCTGTAACCTCCTCCATCCCCTTAACCCTCCCTATCTCTGTAACCTCCTTCATCCCCTTAACCCTCCCTATCTCTGTAACCTCCTCCATCCCCTTAACCCTCCCAATCTCTGCTACCTCCTCCATCCCCTTAACCCTCCCTATCTCTGTAACCTCCTCCATACCCTTAACCCTCCCTACCTCAGTAACCTCCTCCATCCCCTTAACCCTCCCTATCTCTGTAACCTCCTCCATTCCCTAAACCCTCCCTATCTCTGTAACCTCCTCCATACACTTAACCCTCCCTACCTCTGTAAACTCTATCTCCTTAACCCTCCCTATCTCTGTAACCTCCTCCACCCCCTTAACCCTCCCTATGTAACCTCCTACATCCCATTAACCCTTCCTATCTCTGTAACCTCCTCCATTCCCTTAACCCTCCCTATCTCTGTAACCTCCTCCAGCCCCTTAACCCTCCCTATCTCTGTAACCTCCTCCATCCCCGTAACCCTCCCTATCTCTGTAACCTCCTCCATCCCCTTAACCCTCCCTATCTCTGTAACCTCCTCCAACCCCTTAACCCTCCCTATCTCTGTAACCTCCTCCATCCCCTTAACCCTCCCTATCCCTGTAACCTCCTCCATCCCCTTAACCCTCCCTATCTCTGTAACATCCTACATCCCATTAACCCTTCCTATCTCTGTAACCTCCTCCATTCCCTTAACCCTCCCTATCTCTGTAACCTCCTCCAGCCTCTTAACCCTCCCTATCTCTGTAACCTCTTCCATTCCCTTAACCCTCCCTATCTCTGTAACCTCCTACATCCCATTAACCCTTCCTATCTCTGTAACCACCTCCATTCCCTTAACCCTCCCTATCTCTGTAACCTCCTCCAGCCTCTTAACCCTCCCTATCCCTGTAACCTCCTCCATTCCCTTAACCCTCCCTATCCCTGTAACCTCCTCCAACCCCTTAACCCTCCCATCTCTGTAACCTCCTCCATCCCCTTAACCCTCCCTATCTCTGTAACCAACCCTCCCTATCTCTGTAACCAACCCTCCCTATCTCTGTAACCTCCTCCATCCCCTTAACCCTCCCTATCTCTGTAACCTCCTCCATCCCTTAACCCTCCCTATCTCTGTAACCTCCTCCATCCCCTTAACCCTCCCTATCTCTGTAACCCTCCTCCATCCCCTTAACCCTCCCTATTCTCTGTAACCTCCTCCATCCCCTTAACCCTCCCTATCTCTGTAACCTCCTCCATCCCCTTAACCCTCCCTATCTCTGTACCTCCTCCATTCCCTTACCCTCCCTATCTCTGCTAACCTTCCTCCAGTCCCTTAACCCTCCCTTCTCTGTTAACCTCCTCCATCCCCTTAACCCTCCCTATCTCTGTAACCCCCTCCATCCCCTTAACCCTCCCTATCTCTGTACCCCCTCCATCCCCTTAACCCTCCCTATCTCTGTACCTCCCTCCATCCCTTAACCCCCCTATCTCTGTAACCTCCTCCATCCCCTTAACCCTCCCTATCTCTGTAACCTCCTCCATCCCCTTAACCCTCCCTATCTCTGTAACCTCCTCCATCCCCTTAACCCTCCCTATCTCTGTAACCCCTCCATCCCCTTAACCCTCCCTATCTCTGTAACCCCTCCATCCCCTTAACCCTCCCTATCTCTGTAACCTCCTCCATCCCCTTAACCCTCCCTATCTCTGTAACCTCCTCCATCCCCTTAACCCTCCCTATCTCTGTAACCCCTCCATCCCCTTAACCCTCCCTATCTCTGTAACCTCCTCCATCCCCTTAACCCTCCCTATCTCTGTAACCTCCTCCATCCCCTTAACCCTCCCTATCTCTGTAACCCCTCCATCCCCTTAACCCTCCCTATCTCTGTAACCTCCTCCATCCCCTTAACCCTCCCTATCTCTGTAACCCCCTCCATCCCCTTAACCCTCCCTATCTCTGTACCTCCTCCATCCCCTTAACCCTCCCTATCTCTGTAACCTCCTCCATCCCCTTAACCCTCCCTATCTCTGTAACCTCCTCCATCACCTTAACCCTCCCTATCTCTGTAACCCCCTCCATCCCCTTAACCCTCCCTATCTCTGTAACCCCCTCCAACCCCTTAACCCTCCCTATCTCTGTAACCTCCTCCATCCCCTTAACCCTCCCTATCTCTGTAACCTCCTCCATCCCCTTAACCCTCCCTATCTCTGTAACCCCCTCCAACCCCTTAACCCTCCCTATCTCTGTAACCTCCTCCATCCCCTTAACCCTCCCTATCCCTGTAACCTCCTCCATTCCCTTAACCCTCCCTATCTCTGTAACCCCCTCCATCCCCTTAACCCTCCCTGTCTCTGCTACCTCCTCCATCCCCTTAACCCTCCCTATCTCTGTAACCTCCTCCATCCCCTTAACCCTCCCTGTCTCTGCTACGTCCTCATCCCTACCCTCCCTATCTCTGTAACCTCCCTTAACCCTCCCTATCTCTGTAACCTCCTCCATCCCCTTAACCCTCCCTATCTCTGTAACCTCCTCCAGCCCCTTAACCCTCCCTATCTCTGTAACCTCCTCCATCCCCTTAACCCTCCCTATCTCTGTAACCCTGTCAGACCTGCTGTTGTAGACACAGCGCTCACGTGGCTCGTCCAGTTCAGTTTCTGGCCAACTGTAATCCACATGGGGATGGTGGGAAATTCAACATCAGAAATGACATTGAATATCAAGGGCTGATGGTTAGATTCTAGCTTGTTGCCGATTGTGGGGCAGCACGGTAGCATGGTGGTTAGCATCAATGCTTCACAGCTCCAGGGTCCCAGGTTCGATTCCCGGCTGGGTCACTGTCTGTGCGGAGTCTGCACGTCCTCCCCGTGTGTGCGTGGGTTTCCTCCGGGTGCTCCGGTTTCCTCCCACAGTCCAAAGATGTGCGGGTTAGGTGGATTGGCCATGCTAAATTGCCCGTAGTGTCCTAAAAGTAAGGTTAAGGGGTTGGGTTGTTGGGTAACGGGTATAGGGTGGATACGTGGGTTTGAGTAGGGTGATCATTGCTCGGCACAACATTGAGGGCCGAAGGGCCTGTTCTGTGCTGTACTGTTCTATGTTCTATGTCATTTCCTGGCACTTTGAATCAAGCCATCATGAGGTCAGGAGCTGAGTGACCTGGGCAGAACTCAAACTGAGCTTCTGTGACCAAGTTATTGTGAAGCAAGTGTTGTGTAGATGCCGTGACAATCCGTGCCACGTGGTTGTCGGGAACGGCACTTTGCGGCCGTTTCCACGACCGTTGAGAGCAGGTGTGTTGGAGTTCGTGAAAACGGCCGTAAAGTCCTGGGAAATCGGCCCATCGGCCGGGGAGAATCGCTGCTCGACATAAAAAAACGGCGAGCAGCGATTCGTGTCGTGGGGCGGCCGTGGGGGGGGGGGGGGGGGGTGAGAATAGCGGGTGGTCGGGAAAAATGTCGGGAAGGCCCTCCCGCTATTCTCCGACCCGTCGTGGGGTGCGGAGAATCGCGCCCTTGGCATCTGTGATGCTGGGGACCTCTGGAGGAGGCAGAGAGAGAGATCCACTTCTGGCTGCTCTTCAGTCTTTTCATTTGCACTGAGGTTCTGGGCTCCTGATCATTGAGGGTGCGGATATTTGTGACACCTCCTCCTCTTGTGAGTTGTTTAATTGTGATATGAAAATGAAAATCGCTTATTGTCACGAGTAGGCTTCAATGAAGTTACTGTGAAAAGCCCCTAGTCGCCACATTCCGGCGCCTGTCCGGGGAGGCTGGTACGATAATCGAACCGTGCTGCTGGCCTGCTTGGTCTGCTTTAAAAGCCAGCGATTTAGCCGAATGAGCTAAACCAGCCCCTGGTTGTCCACCACCATTCATGACTGAATGTGGCAGGACTATGGAGCTAAGATCTGATCCGCTGGTTGTATAATGGCTTACTTCTATCTATCACTTGCTACTTATGCTGCTTGACACGCATGTTCCTGTGTTGTAGCTTCATCAGGGTGACACCTGACTGTTAGGTATGCCTGATGTTGCTCCTGGCATGCTCTCCTACACTCTTCATTGAAGCAGGATTGATCCCCTGGCTTGATGGTAATGGTAGAGTTGAGGAAATGCTGGGCCATGCGATTCCAGATTGCAGTTGAGTACAATTCTGCTGCTGCTGACGGCCTACATTGCATCATGCTTGTCAAGGCTTGAGTTGTTGAATGAGTTTGAATTCAATCTCATTTAGCATGTTGGCCGTGCCACCCAATACGATGGATGTATGGTCAATGTGGAGGGTTTTTTGTCTCCACAAGGACTGTATGGTGGACACTCCTACCTATACTATAATGTACAGATCCCTCTGCAGCAGGCAGGTGGATGAAGATGATGTCAAGTTATTTTTCCCCATGGAGTAAATGTAAATCCACTGCCTACTCTCCATGTTGCCCTTTATAAATATAAACCTCGTCTATTTGCCCTATCCCCATTGGCTTGAGTTATCAATTTGACCCTGAAGTCCGGAATTTCTTCACTAAACCTCTCAGCTTCTCTCTCCTGCTTTCTAATACTCTTTGGAAACTGGCCCTCCATCCAAGATGTTGGCCACATATCTCAATATTAGTCATGGTGCCAGTCAACCTTGTGTTTTACTGCCACTCGATTTGAAAACTAGTATTCTGTGGCTTGTTCATGTTTGGTTGCTATGGAGAGATACAGGTAGGGGAGGCCTGAGGAGCCTCAGGTGGCAGGACACGGATTTGGGAGCTGTGTCAAGGTTCAGGGTCAACTCTGAAGCCCAGTGCTGCCGAGAGTCACCGCAAAATGGTCCCTGCTTCCCCAAGAAATGAATAAGGACAGATCAGATCAGCTAAATTAGCATCCTCTGCAAGTCAGAGGGTGGGGAATCGAAATATTCAAAATATTCAGGGGAAAACGTTCAACATCATGAGGGGGCTGGACTGAGCCGATAGGGAGAAGGTGGTCCCACTCGGAAAAGGATGGACAATGGGAGGACACAGGTTGAATGTGATTTGGAAAAGAAGCAAATGTAATGTGAGAAAAAGCTTTTTGACATTGCCCTTGTGATGCCAAGGGTATAGGCCAAGTGCTGGAAAATGGGATGGGAATAGCCAGGTGATTATTTTTGGCCGACTCAGACAGTAGGGGCTGAAAAGCCTTTACTGGGCTGTAGATCTCTATGACTCTATGAGTCTATAATGAGTGGTTCGGGTCTGGTAGGCATTGCCTGGAAGTGTGGTGAAGCCAGGTTTCATCGAGATATTCAAAGGAGCATCAGATGGTTACTTGAGTAGAAACTGTGCAGGGATGAGAGGGAAAGGCAGGAGAACTACACTAAGTTCGGCTGCTCGTTTGGAGAGCCGGAGGGGACATGGTGAGCTGAATGATCACCTTCTGCGCTGTAACAGTTCTGTGATTCTGTGAAAAGGAGGGATGGACAGAGATCAACTATTCACACTGGTCAGAACATCAAGGCCGAGTAAACCTAGCCTAAAGAAATAGAGACAGAACACCCCAGGCGTGAACATAAGACACATTTCTGTCTGTAAAGTGGGCTGGAAGTTTAGAATTCACTTCTCCGATAAATCATCCAGCAAGTAAAAGAATAAAAATAATAATAAGAAGCATCTCAGTGAATCTTTGTGCCTTGGACCCAGTCAATAGCTAATTTTAAACCACAGGTCCCAAAAAGGCTAAGGTAAGGAGTCAGGGCCCAGATTAGCCATGCTCTTGTTGAGTAGAGAAGGTCTCAGTGGGTTACTCCTCTCTCTCTGTCCGTGGGACACTCAGGTCTGCAGTGGGTAGATGTTTGAGCTGTTTGCCTGCTCCCTGTCAGGCAATGGGTTAACAGAAGCTGCTGCACACAAAGTATGTGCCAGACTCCGAGCTGGTAAACAGGGACTCAGCTGGCAAGTGAGAATGGCATCTTCAAACAGCCTAATGAGACCGGGACTCGGGGGAGCCAGCAAATCCCTTGCTCACTCAGTGACAAACAAGGAGCTTGTACTGAGATACATTGCAGTAAAATGCATTTTAAACAAATACTATTGGCTTTTTTCTTTATTCTTCTAAAATGTGAAGGTTGATTTAGTGACCACTGGTTTGCCAAAGACCTATGCTCTCTGTACATCATTTTTGAGTGGTTGATTGTATAACTAGCTCCCTGGCTGGGCCACTACAGATGATGTGCATGAACTAACCACAGGCTCAATGGCAGTTGCTGCATGTAGGCCCAGACACGGTTTCAGTGTGCAGGAGTCCCTTCTCCGAGGGATAGCCAATGCCTTTGGCAAACTGATAGACGCATATTGCTCCCTATTATTGGTACCAACCAACAAAATGAGCCAATCTATTAAAATTAAGTTACGTACCACAGCAAAATAGCACCATAAACAAGCTCTCCAGCTAACTGATTGCAGCAAAATTCAGCCAAATGCCTTTAATTATAATCTCCAGGTTCTGGATTATATGTCAGGTACATTCCTACTCGATCACACGCTTGATTGTACAGCTCTGTAAGAATATACTCCCCAATGCACAGAATCAAGGGATGGAAGGATGGTAACTCCATAGTCTCTCGTCGTCCCTATCGTGATAAAGAATGAATCCCACAGCCCGACTCTGTACCAATAATTCTGTATCAGACCCTAACTCCTGCCCCGCTTTCTAAACAACTCTCTCTCTCTATCTCCTCCACCCTCTCTCTCTCTCTCTCTCTCCCTCCACCCTCTCTCTCTCTCTCCCTCTCTCCTCTCTCTCATCCCTCTCTCTCTCTCTCTCTCTCCCTCCACCATCTCTTTTCTCCCTCTCTCTCTCTCACCCTCCACCCTCTTTGTCTCTCTCTCTCTCTCCACCCTCTTGTTGTCTCTCTCTCTCACCCTCCACCCTCTTTTGTCTCTCTCTCTCTCCCTCCACCCTCTTGTTTGTCTCTCTCTCTATCTCTCCACCCCTCTTTGTCTCTCTCTCTCTCACTCAACCCTCTCGTTGTCTCTCTCTCCCTCTCTCTCTCCACCCCCTCTTTTCTCTCTCTCTCCCTCCACCCTCTCTTGTCTCTCTCTCTCCATCCACCCTCTCTTTGTCTCTTTCTCTCTCTCGACCCTCACTTTGTCTCTCTCTCTCTCCCTCGACCCTTTCTTTGTCTCTCTCTCTCTCTCTCTCCCTCCACCCTCTCTCTCTCTCTCTCTCTCCCTCCACCCCTCTCTTTGTCTCTTTCTATCTCTCCTCCCTCCTCCTTTCTCTCTCTCTCTCTCTCCTCTCTCTCTCTCTCTCCCACCCTCTCTCTGTCTCTCTCTCTCTCCCTCCACCCTCTCTTTGTCTCTCTCTATCTCCCTCTACCCTCTCTTTGTCTCTCTCTCTCTCCCTCCACCCTCTATATCTCTCTCTCTCCCTCCCTCCACCCTCTCTTTGTCTCTCTCTCTCTCTCCCCCACCCTCTCTTTGTCTCTCTCTCCCTCCACTCTCTCTGTCTCTCTATCTCCCTCCACCTCTCTTTGTCTCTCTCTCTCTCCCTTCACCCTCTCTTTCTCTCTCTCCCTCCACCCTCGCTTAGTCTCTCTCTCTCGCTCCCTCCATCCACTGTTTCTCTCTCTCTCTCCATCCCTCCACCCTCTCCTTGTCTCTCTCCCTCCCTCCCTCCACCCTGTATTTGTCTCTCTCTCTCCCTCCACCCTCTCTTTGTCTCTCTCTCTCTCCCTCCCTCCACCCTCTGTCTCTCTCTCCCTCACTCTCCCTCAACCCTCTCTCTGTCTCTCTCTCACTCCTCCTTCTCTTTGTCTCTCTCTCCCTCCCTCCACCCTCTCTTTGTCTCTCTCTTTCTCCCCACCCTCTCTTTGTCTCTCTATCTAACTCCCTCCACCCTCTCTTTATCTCTCTCTCTCTCAACCACCGTCTCTTTCTCTCTCACACTCTCCCTCCCTCCACCCTCTTTTTGTCTCACCCTCACCACCCTCTCTTTGTCTCTCTCCCTCTCCCTCCCTCCACCCTCTCTTTCTCTCTCTCTCTCTTTC